>NW_026020753.1:0-3464 GCF_900185275.1 Solanum verrucosum
ACTCAAGGATACTCAAAGTTACTCAGAAGTACTCAAAGATAAGATACTCAACTCAGTGAAACATATTTCAACTCAACTCAGAGAAATAGGGCTCAACTCAATAATAAGATACTCAACTCTGTGAAACATAGTTCAACTCAACTCAGAGAAATAGTGCTCAAATCAATAATAATATACTTAACTCTGGATACTAACTCTGGATTACTCAACCCAAGATAAAGCAACAATAAAAGATGCAATATATGGAAAGCTTTTAAAATAGTAGATAGCAACTCAATGTATTGAAGAATACAATAATAACTCAGTTTGTATGCAAGGATACAAAATAACTCTGTTTGTATATGAAAATATGAAATAAACTCTGTAGGAGATTCTCTAACCGACAACCATCACTATGAGTTATGTGATGATACAACGTCTAGGCCACGCTACAAGAACTGTCCTATACTTTGTTAGGGTATTATATAACATACTACTAAGTGGAACCACTAGTCTATGCTAAAAAGCATTAAGGAATCATCTAAAAAGTATGACCCTTTCTACCCACATTGGCTACAAGATTTATGAGAACTTTGAGTTATCTGAACTCGTCCCCATATCGGTGCTCAATACTACTCCCAAAAATATAACTAGCTCATATGTTTAAAAACATAACATTTTTTGTGTTTTCAGATTATTACTCAAAAGTCTTTCTCTTTAAATAGATGATACTCAAAACTGCTAAAAAAAATTTTGGAAATCAGTGTTTCCTCGTATCTTAAATGTGAAAACATTTAATCTGGGGAATACTTAGTTCTCATAATCATTTTAAAGAAAATGAACTCAACTCTACTCTTTCTCAAACTCAACTACTAAAGTTTTAAAACAAGTTTAGAAAAATTTGTAAAAGAGTTCCCAAGATAGGGTTCATGCCGAATTATGGACGTGAACGACTCAATTCAAGGTTTTCAAAACCATACATAGGACTCAATGCTCAGAACTCAAGAACTCCAGAACTCAAGAACTTCAATGATACTACACAGTTCAAGAATGCTCAACTCAGAGGGTTCATGCGAAATTATATGCATGAACAACTCAACTCAAGGACTTCATGATACTACTCATCTCAAGAATGTTCAACTCATAGGGTTCATGCGACATTATGGGCATGAACAACTCAACTCAAGAACTTCATGGGTAACATGTAATAGTCCCATGATTAGAAATATAATCTCAAAAGGGATTAGGAACTCTATGCTCAAGAACTTAGAACTTAAAGATATTACTCCTGTCAAAGATGCTAAATTTATGAAGTTCATACAGAATTTATAGGCATGAACGACTCGACTCGAGGGTCTACATAACAATATGGAACTCATGTATACGAATCTTATCATTCTCATACTTACTTCCTCAAAACATAGTTCAAATCGATAGTTGATCTCAAAGGATTCACAATTAAACTCAAAGACTTTCTTGAATTCTATTTTTAACTCTCTCTCTCTTGAATATGAATTATGACTTCAAGAGTTATGATTTATGGTATGAATGATCTCGTGATGATAATGTAGACTCATGAATACATCCTCCTCATTCTCATACACACTTACTCGAGTCTTGAACAATTTATAAGTAACTGTAGAAGACTCCTCAAAAAGACTCAAAGAGACTTTCTCAAACAACTCTGAAGAACTCTCAAGACTTCACTATTAACTCTACCTTGAATTTGAATTATGAATTAAAGGTTATGATTAATAGTATGAATGATTTCTAGATATTTAGAAGTAGTTTAGAATCTAAGGGGGGTAAAGGTACCCTTTGAAAGAACTCAGACGGACTAAATGACGGAGAACGGGTAGGGGCAAGAGACACTGGCGCACAGACTGGCGCAGGGCGCCAACCCTCATCCTACAAACAAGTGTTTCTGGCACACTACTGGGGCGGCGCACCAGCACCAGCCCCAGCCCAAAAAACCCGACAACTTTTCTTTCACATTTTCGGACCCTAACTCACATAGAATCGAATGATTTTTCCCCAATCAATTAGATTCGAATACCCAACCAAAGTACACAAGAATCTACTAAAAAATAACTCTTAAAATCCAATGATTATCTCAACAAATCATCAAACCCATTCTAATTCAAGAATGGAAACAATACTTCAAGAAACTAATCAAGAACTCAAACTCTTCAACTTCAAGAACGAAATTTCGCTAAAAATAACATGATTGGCGTGTGGGTAAATGAACCCAATACTATGAGAACTTACATACCTCTTAGGGATTAAACCCTTGGCGAAATAACCTTCGATTTGCAAGAAAAACTCGATGAACGCTTTGAACCTTTTGCTCTTTTCTCCTCTTTTCTCCTTTTGAACTCTCTTCTAAAACCCTAAGTGTATATTAGGATTTTTAAACTGAATCAAATCAGTTTAGGCTCCTAAAACCTTACTCAAAATGAATTAATTTACTAAGCAAAAGTGTGGTAGGTTTGTCTTTTTCCTGTCATGTTCATTTTTATAACATATACAACACTTGAGTTGTATTAAATCCTGTTTTATTTCATTTCCATCTTGTTTGGATGATTATTAATTATCATCACTGTAAAATGCATCGTAATCGTATTGTATTTGTATTGTATTGTGGTCATAATAAAGTTTGAATAAATTGTATCTTTGTTAGGGTTATATAAATTTTTTATTATTTAGTTGTATTCATGTATTGTACCGTATGATAATTATTTAATTTACTAAAACTCCCATCGTTGTTGTAAATATTAGATTATGTAATAGGATACAATCAAACTAAACAACAATTACAAAAAAAGTCAACTAGATGCACTGATTATGACTCGTCAACATTTTAAGTTATTAATTCATACCACTCCTAATGAAATTAATCATAAAACTAAATTCGTTCACTAACGATGATATTTTTGAAGAATGAAAAAGTCTCACAATGATGGTTTGGACAATCCTATTCTTTTGGGCTCGCTTTAGGGGTGTGACTTATGCCCAAAGCCTAATTTTACATGATATAAAAGAAGGACCTATCTCAGCCAATATTGTATTTCCAAATTAAATTATCCATGCTTCAGATGTTCAATGTTTTTTTTCATTAAATTGTTTCCAATGATCATTGATATGAAAAAGTTACATCTTGGAGATTGGCAAACAAATCTTAATACATTATCATACGGTAAAGGTAAAGTTAGATAAACTCAAAAATAGTAACACAAAAAAAAAGGAGGGAGTCTAAGCTAGCTATGTAATGACTCGGAAGGTCCCTTTTGTTTTTTTTTTATAAAATTATCATTTTACCCCTCATAATATTGACCTCTAGTCCTTTTTGATTGATTTAAAAATTCGTTTCGAGTTTTGAGTGAAAAGTTATTAATTATGAAAATTATGGAAGTTTGGAAGGATAAAGTTTGTTAAAAAGTGGTTTTCGGTGTCTTTTGGAGTTTCAAAGTAAGAATGGAAATTCC
>NW_026020754.1:0-4900 GCF_900185275.1 Solanum verrucosum
AAATGAGGTCGAAATTTTGGATCACCAAAAAATTCGTGGACTATAGCACACGAAAATCGCTAAAATGGGGGTTTACCTGCTCTTGGCTGGTTTGACTTGAAAATGGGCCATTTTGGCCGTGACGGCCAACAAGCGCCATAGATAAGGTCATAACGGACGTCCATGTATAATTTTGGTAATAATGACGTCGGAATTTCAGATCACCAAAAAATCAGTGGACTATAGCACACAAAATCAGTAAAATGGGGGGTTTACCTACTCTAGAGATCGTTTGACAGTGAAAATGGGCCATTTTGGCCGTGAAGGAAAACTGGCTCCATAGATAAGGTCTTAACGGACGTCCAGGTATAATTTTGGTAAAAGTGAGGTCGGAATTATGGATGACCAAAAAATTAGTGGACTATAGCATACGAAAATCGGTAAAATAAGGGGTTTACATGCTCTTGGGATCTTTTGACCTTGAAATAGGGCTATTTTGGCCGTGAGGGCCAACTGGCTGTATAGATAAGTTCTTAAGGGACGTCTAGGTATAATTTTGGTAATAATGAGCTCGGAATTTTAGATCACCTAGAAATTCGTGGACTATACCACATAAAAATCAGTAAAATGGGGGTTTACCTACTCTAGGGCTCGTTTAACCTTGAAAATGGGCCATTTTGGCTGTGAGGGCCAACTAGCTCCATAAATAAGGTCTTAACGGACGTCCACGTATAATTTGGCAAAAATGAGGTCGGAATTTCTGATCATCAAAAAATCTGTAGACTATAGCACATAAAAATCGGTAAAATTGGGGGTTAAACTGATCTAGGAGTCATTTGTCCTTGAAAATGTGTCGTTTTGGACATGAGGGCAAACTGGCCCCATAGATAAGTTCTTAACGGACGTCCAACTATAATCTAGGCAAAAATGACGTCGAAATTCTGGATCACCAAAAAATCCTTGATTTATAGCACACAAAAATCGGTAAAAACGAGGGTTTACCTGCTCTAGGGCTCATTTAACATTGAAAATGGGACATTTTGGCCATGAGGGCCAACTGGCTCCACAGATAAGGTCTTAACGGACGTCCAGGTAGAATTTTGGTAATAATGAGGTCGGAATTCCGGATCACCAAAAAATATGTGGACTATAGCACACAAAAATGAGTAAAATCGGAGCTTTACCTATTCTAGGGCTCGTTTGACCTTGAAAATGGGACATTTTGGCCGTAAGGGCCAACTGGCTCTATAGATAAGGTCTTAACGGACGTCCAGGTATAATTTTTGCAAAAATGAGGTCGAAATTCTGGATCACCATAAAATTCTTGGACTATAGCACACGAAAATCGGTAAAATGGGGGGTTTACCTACTCTAGGCTCGTTTGACCTTGAAAATGGGCTATATTTGGTCGTGAGGGCTAACTGGCGCCATAGATAAGGTCTTAACGGACGTCTAGGTATTATTTTGGTAATAATGAGGTTGGAATTTCAGATCACCAAAAAATTAGTGGACTATAGCACACAAAAATAAGTTAAATAGGAGGTTTACCTACTCTAGGGATCGTTTGACCTTGAAAATGGGCTATTTTGGCTGTGAAGGCCAGCTGTCTCCATAAATAAGGTCTTAGCGGACATCCAGGTAAAATTTATGCAAAAATGAGGTCGGAATTCCGGATAACCAAAAAATTTGTGGACTATAGCACACAAAATTTGGTAATATGGGGTGCTCTAGGGGTCATTTGACCTTGAAAATGCGTCGTTTTGGACGTGAGGGCAAACTGACCCCATAGAATAGTTCTTAACGGACGTCCAGGTATAATTTTGGCAAAAATGACGTCGTAATTCTGGATCACCGAAAAATCCTTGATTTATTGCATACGAAAATCGATAAAATGGAGGGTTTACCTGTTCTATGGTTTGTTTGACCTTGAAAATGGGACATTTTGTCCGTGAGGGCCAACTGGCTTCATAAATAAGGTCTTAACGGACGTCCACGTATTATTTTGGCAAAAACAAGGTCGGAATTCTAGATCACCAAAAAATTCGTGGATTATAGCACACGAAAATTGGCAAAATTGAGTGTTTACCCGCTCTAGGTCTCGTTTGACCTTGAAAATGAGCCAATTTCGCCATGAGGGCCAACTAGCTCTATATATAAGGTCTTAACGGATGTCCAGGTATAATTTTGGAAATAATGAGGTCGAAATTCTGGATCACCAAAAATCCTTGAACTATAGCATACGAAAATCGGTAAAATTAGGGATTTACCTGCTGTAGGGTTCGTTTTACCTTGGAAATGGGCCATTTTGGCCGTGACGGCCAACTGGTGCCATAGATAAGGTCTTAACGGATGTAAAAGTATAATTTTGGTAATAATAAGGTCGGAATTTCAGATCACCAAAAAATCAGTAGAATATAGCACACTAAAATTAGTAAAATGGGGGGTTTACTTGCTTTAGGGCTCATTTGGCCTTGAAAATGGGCCGTTTTGGACGTGAGGGCCAACTGGCTCCATAGATAAGGTCTGAACAGACGTCCAGGTATAATATAGGAAAAAATGAGGTCGGAATTCCGAATGACCAAAAAATATGTGGACTATAGCACACAAAAATCGATAAAATGGGGGGTTTACCAGCTCTAGGGCTCATTTGGCTTTGAAAATGGGCCGTTCTGGACGTGAGGGCAAATTGGCCCCATAGATAAGGTATTAGCGGACATCCATGTACAATTTTGGCAAAAATGATGTCGGAATTCTGGATCACCAAAAAATCCTTGAACAATAGCACACGAAAATCGGTAAAATAGGGGGTTTAATTGCTGTATGGCTCGTTTGACCTTGGAAATGGGCCATTTTGGCCGTGAGGGCCAACTGGCTCCATAGATAAGGTCTTAACAGACGTCCAGGTATAATTTTTGCAAAAATGAGCTCAGAATTCTAGATCACCAAAAATTTCATGGACTATAGAACAAGAAAATCGGTAAAATTGGGTGTTTACCTACTCTACGGCTCGTTTGACCTTGAAAATGAGACATTTTGGCTGTGAGGGCCAACTGGCTCCATTGATAAGGTCTTAGCGGACGTCCAGGCATAATTTTGGTAATAATGAGGTTGAAATTCTGGATAACCAAAAAATCTTTGGACTATAGCTCACAAAAATAAAAAAAATGGGGGGTTTACTAGCCCTAGGGCTCATTTGACCTTGAAAATGGGTCGTTTTGGACGTGAGGGCCAACTGGCTCCATAGATAAGGTCTTAACGGACGTCCAAGTATTATTTTGGCAAAAATAAGGTCATAATTTTGGATCACCAAAATATCCTTGAACTATAGCACACGGAAATTGGCAAAATGGGGGGTTTACCTGCTCTAGTGATTGTTTGACCTTGAAAATGGGCCATTTTGGCCGTGAGGGCCAACTGGCTCCATAGATAAGTTCTTAACGGACGTCCCGATATAATTTTGGTAATAATGACGTCAGAATTTCAGATCACCAAAAAATCAGTGAATTATATCACACAAAAATCAGTAAAATGGAGGGTTTACCTACTCTAGGGATCGTTTGACCTTGAAAATCGGCCATTTTGTCCGTGAAGGCCAACTGGTTCCATATATAAGGTCTTAACGGACGTCCAGGTATAATTTTGGAAAAAATGAGGTCGAAATTTTGGATCACCAAAAAAATCCGTGGACTATAGCACACGAGAATCGGTAAAATGGTGGGTTTACCTTCTCTTGGGCTCGTTTGACAGTGAAAATGGACCATTTTGGCTGTGAGGGCCAACTGTCTCCTTAGATAAGGTCTTAACGAACGTCCAGGTATAATTTTGGTAATAATGAGGTCAAAATTTCAGATCACCAAAAAATATGTGGACTATAGCACACAAAATATGTAAATTGGAGGGTTTACCTACTCTAGGGATCGTTTGACATTGAAAATGGGTCATTTTGGCCGTGAGGGCCAAATGGCTCCATAGATAAGGTCTTAACGGACATCCAAGTATAATTTTGGGAAAAATGAGATCGAAATTCCGGATCAACAAAAAATCTGTGGACTATAAAACACAAAAATTGGTAAAATAGGGGGCTTTACCTGCTATAGATATCATTTGACTTTGAAAATGGGCCGTTTTGGACAAGAGGGCAAACTGGCCCCATAGATAAGGTCTTAACGGACGTCTATGTATAATTTTTGCAAAAATGACGTCGGAATTCCAGACACCAAAAAATCCTGGGACAATAGCACATGAAAAGCGGTATAATGGGGGGTTTACTTGCTGTAGGGCTCGTTTGACCTTGGAAATGGGGCATTTTGGCCGTGAGGGCCAATTGGCTTCATAGATAAGGTCTTAACGGAAGTCCAGGTATAATTTTGGCAAAAATGAGGTCGGAATTCTAGATCACGAAAAAATTTGTGGACTATAACGCAAGAAAATCTGTAAAATGGGGTGTTTACCTAATCTAGGGCTAGTTTGACCTTGAAATTGGGCCATTTTGGCCGTGACGGGCAACTGCCTTCATAGATAAGGTCTTAACGGACGTCCAAATATAATTTTGGTCATAATGAGGTCGGAATTCCAGATCACCAAAAAATCTGTGGACTATAGCACACAAAAATCAGTAAAATGGGGGGTTTACCTACTCTAGGGATCGTTTGACCTTGAAAATGAGCCATTTTGGCCGTGAGGGGCAACTGGCTTCATAGATTAGGTCTTAACGGACGTCCAAGTATAATTTTGGCAAAAATGAGTTTGGAATTCTGGATCACCAAAAAATCTATGGACTATAGCATACAAAAATCAGTAAATTGGGGGGTTACTTGCTCTAGGGCTCATTTGACCTTGAAAATGGGCCGTTTGGACGTGAGGGCAAATTGGCCCCATATATAAGATCTTAACGGACGTCCCAGGTATAATTTTGGCAAAA
>NW_026020755.1:2500-11926 GCF_900185275.1 Solanum verrucosum
GGTGGAATACCACAAAGAGAAAGTGTACCTAATAAAAATGTGATTTTGGTAATTGGTACATGTTTTCTTAAACCTCCCATAAGACCCATATTCTGGCTTTTAGCTGGAGAATATCCAACAATAGTTTCCATTGAATGAATAATAGATCCGGATCCTAAAAATAATAATGCTTTGGAATAAGCATGA
Organism: Solanum verrucosum; assembly: GCF_900185275.1. Taxonomy (NCBI): domain Eukaryota; kingdom Viridiplantae; phylum Streptophyta; class Magnoliopsida; order Solanales; family Solanaceae; genus Solanum; species Solanum verrucosum. The sequence goes on from NW_026020755.1 coordinate 2,687, forward strand.
GTAATCAAATGAAATAAAGCGCTTCGATAAGACCCCATACCTAGAGCTAACATCATATAACCCAATTGAGACATTGTGGAATAGGCTAAACCTCTCTTAATGTCTTTTTGAGCAAGAGCTAAAGTAGCTCCTAATAATACTGTTATTATTCCTATAACCGAGATCAAATACATTATGTAAGGTATAACTCTGAAAAGAGGAAGAAGCCGAGCTACAAGAAAAATTCCCGCCGCTACCATAGTAGCAGCATGTATAAGAGCCGAAATAGGAGTAGGCCCCTCCATGGCATCAGGTAACCATACATGAAGGGGGAATTGGGCGGATTTAGCAACTGCACCGGCAAATAAGAGAACAGCGCATAACGTAACAAATAAAAAATTGACCTCATTATTATAAATCAAGTTATTGAATATTTCGAATAAATCTCTAAATTCGAAACTCCCCGTTATCCAATAAAAACCTAAAATTCCTAATAATAAACCAAAATCCCCTACACGATTAGTTACAAACGCTTTTTGACAAGCATTTGCCGCAACAGGTCGTGTAAACCAAAATCCTATTAATAGATAGGAACACAGCCCAACCAATTCCCAAAAAATATAAATTTGTATCAAATTCGAACTAGTAACTAATCCCAACATGGAAGTACTGAAAAAACTCATATAAGCAAAAAATCTCAAATAGCCTTGATCATGAGCCATATAATTATCACTATAAATAAGAACCATAATTCCAACAGTAGTGATTAATATTGACATAATAGAAGTAAGTGGGTCGATCAAGTATCCGAAGTCTAAAGAAAAATCATTATTAATGATCCAAGACCATACATATTGATAAACAGAACTGCTATTTATTTGCTGAATAGACAGGTAGATTGAAAAAATCATGACTATGCTTAACAATAAAACACTCTGAAAAGCCCACATACGGCGAAAACTTTTTGTTGCCGTTGGAAAAAGAATAAGTCCCGCTCCTATTAACATAGGGACTGGAAGTGGAATGAAAGGTATGATCCACGCATATTCATATGTCTGTTCCATAAAAAAGTTTTAAATTCTTAATTAATTGTTTCCGATTCACCGGATCTTACCTCTTTTGAAAGGAGTCAATAAAAAGTAAAAATATGGACTAACTTAAACTAATTTAAAACTTAAATAGAATTTTTTTTTCTTACTTATTCTGAGTCTTTGCTAAATACTTCAACTATTCAAATCACGAAGTTACGATTGGTCAAATGATATAAAAGGGATTAATTACTAGTCTCCTTTGAAATAAGCCTATTTTTTATCCAAGTTTGACCAGTGAATCGAACGGGGATTCAAGTTTTTCATTTCCTGAAGTAAAACGCGGTTCTTATCTTTAAACCTTTCGAGGTATTTTATTGCATGTAAATGAAATGTGGAACCATAAATAGAAATCGAATATTTTTGGGATTCGTTATTTTATTTTTGATTTTTATATTAAGTTCAACAAATTTTCTTTCTTCATTTCTACAGAACAGCCGATTATCAAATTCTATAGGTATAGATTTGATGAATCAAAAAGAATGTGAAATAAAGATACCAGTCAATAGAGAACCTTTTCTTTTTTACGATTATGAATGTTTTATGAAATAGAAAAACTTGAAAAAAAAAAAATATTGGCCTTCTGTTTTTATTTCCAGTATTCTGCAACTTTCACATAGCTTTTGCCTATCTCGATAATGTTTTATTTGAGGAGGACACTATTAGCTCGAAAATAAATAGTAGTAAAAAGAATTCGTTTTGAACAATAGATGTCTTTCACATCCAGCTATAACAATCAATAATTTTTTAATTTCTAAATGGCAGTTCCAAAAAAACGCACTTCGACATCAAAAAAGCGTATTCGTAAAAATATTTGGAAAAGGAAGGGGTATTGGGTAGCATTAAAGGCTTTTTCATTAGCGAAATCTCTTTCTACCGGGAATTCAAAAAGTTTTTTTGTACGCCAAACAAAAATAAATAAGTAATAAAACGTTAGAATAATTTGAATCAACTTGAAAAAATAATTCAATTATTCTTCAATTAGATAATAATTGAATAATTGAACGATTTACCTTTCCTATTTGATATTGATTAGCTCACCAATCCATATGTAACGGAACTCTATTCGCTTTTCTGATTGATATATAAAATAATAGAATTAGGAAATCCTCTATTTACTATTCACTGAATAATAACTTTTTTGTTGACAAAAGAATAAAGATCATTTCTATTCCAAGGTGGGGAGTTTTATTTTCCCCATCGACCTATTTGCAGAATAAAATGCAAATAAAATTCTATATTTGCATATCTATAGAAGAACGTATATAAAAATCTTTAGTGAAAGTTAAGAACTCATTGAAAGTAATTGATTCTATTTTGAAACCTTTTTATTTTCTCTGAATTATTATATAGACCCCCATGTATATCTTGCCCTTAACCCAATAGAGAAAATTGCTTAATGAAATTTTGTATGACTAATTGTGAATTTTTAGCGATGCAAAATTGGTTCTTTTCTTTCTATTTTGTCGTCAAAATCCCTTTTTTGTTTTATTTTAGATTTATGAAAAAAAAATAAGAAATTGCTGCTTAAACAATGAAAACAAAAACTTTTTGAACTCTATTCCTTAATTGAGTATAGAAGTATAGAACGGTTTAGTTACAAGAGTTGAATTCGAGGAAAGTATAAAATATAGGAAAGTCCCAGGTTAAATAGGTTAAATAAAAAAAACTAAGACTCTAAACTCAAATCAAAAATAATGAACCTTCAACCTCAAATTCCTATTTGAACAACTTTTTATTGTTATTGATCCATTTGAATCATTACTAAACTAAAATAGCTTACTCAATCTCGACGATTGCTTATTCATAGGCTATTATGAGTTCAAGACAAGCCGCTATGGTGAAATTGGTAGACACGCTGCTCTTAGGAAGCAGTGCTAATGCATCTCGGTTCGAGTCCGAGTGGCGGCATAGCATCTTCTAAAAAGGATAAATAGATCTTATAATGAATTCAATTCCCGATTTCCATTTTAGAATTATGTAATTAAGGGACTCTTCTTTTTTAAGATTTTTTATGATATTTTCAACCTTAGAGCATATATTAACTCACATTTCCTTTTCGATCGTTTCAATTGTAATTACAATTCATTTGATAACCTTTTTAGTCGATGAAATTGTAAAACTATACGATTCGTCAGAAAAGGGCATAATAGTTACTTTTTTCTGTATAACAGGATTATTAGTTACTCGTTGGATTTCTTCAGGACATTTCCCACTAAGCGATTTATATGAATCATTAATTTTCCTTTCATGGAGTTTCTCCCTTATTCATATAATTCCATATTTCAAAAAAAATGTTTTAATTTTAAGTAAAATAACTGGACCAAGTGCTATTTTGACCCAAGGCTTTGCTACTTCAGGTATTTTAACTGAAATACACCAATCTGGAATATTAGTACCTGCTCTTCAATCTGAGTGGTTAATAATGCACGTAAGTATGATGATATTGGGCTATGCAGCCCTTTTATGTGGATCGTTATTATCAGTAGCACTTCTAGTGATTACATTTCGAAAAAACAGAAAGCTTTTTTATAAGAGCAATGGTTTTTTAAACGAGTCATTTTTCTTGGGTGAAAATGTTGTCGAAAATACTTCGTTTTTTTGTGCTCAAAATTATTACAGGTCCCAATTGATTCAACAATTGGATTATTGGAGTTATCGGGTTATTAGTTTAGGATTTACTTTTTTAACCATAGGAATCCTTTCGGGAGCGGTATGGGCTAATGAAGCGTGGGGGTCCTATTGGAATTGGGATCCAAAAGAAACTTGGGCATTTATTACTTGGATCGTATTTGCAATTTATTTACATACTCGAACAAATAGAAATTTGCGGGGTCCAAATTCTGCAATTGTAGCGTCTATAGGTTTTCTTATAATTTGGATATGCTATTTTGGGGTCAATCTATTAGGAATAGGGTTACATAGTTATGGTTCTTTTCCATCAACATTTAATTGAATTCAAGACAAGTTATTACAAATACAAGAGCGGGCGACGCATTGTATGAACCAGCATGCGGACCGTGTGAATCAAATATTGTATTGATGATTCACACGGTTTTCTACCATATGTAGTTCAATTTCATTGTTTTTACTTAATTCTTAAGTTAAGAGAAGAAAAAAAGTCTTCTTTTTTTCATTGTCCAAGAATGTTTTTAAAAACAAACATAGGTTTTTTTATTTCAGTCATCCAATTATCTATAAAAAAAATTAGATAGAATAACTTCGACCTTGTCAACTGCTAATGAAAGAACGAAATCGGGGTATATACCAATACCTATTACGGGTAAAAAGATGGAGATCGAAAGAAATAACTCTCGCGGTCCAGAATCAAAAAAAGAATCCTTCGGGGCGTTAAATAGCTTGTATCCATAGAACATCTGGCGTGGCATAGATAATGAATAAATAGGAGTTAATATAATTCCAATTGCCATTACAAAAGTAATTAGTAGTTTTGGAATTAAAAGATATTTTTGGCCGGTAATTATTCCAAAAAATACTATCAATTCGGCAACAAAACCACTCATACCTGGTAATGCAAGGGAAGCCATCGAAAAGCTACTGAACATCGTGAACATTTTTGGCATTGGAATAGCTATTCCGCCCATTTCGTCAAGATAAACAAGGCGGATTCTATCATAAGTCGTTCCCGCCAAGAAAAAAAGTGCAGCACCAATAAATCCATGAGAGATTATTTGTAAAAGGGCTCCATTAAGTCCCGTATCGGTTAGAGAACTAATTCCTATAATTATGAAACCCATATGGGAGACAGAGGAATAGGCTATTCTTTTTTTTAAATTCCGTTGGCCAAGAGATGTTGAAGCTGCATAGATTATTTGTATTGTACCTATTATCATCAACCAAGGAGAAAATATAGAATGGGCATGAGGTAATAATTCCATATTGATTCGAATTAATCCATACGCTCCCATTTTTAATAAGATTCCGGCTAGAAGCATACAAGTACTGTAATGTGCTTCTCCATGGGTATCTGGTAACCATGTGTGTAGGGGGATAATGGGCGATTTGACAGCAAAAGCAATAAAAAATCCAATATAGAAGATTATTTCTAAAACCACAGGATATGACTGATTAACTGATGTTTCAAAATTTAATGTTGGTTCATTAGAACCATATAAAGCAACACCCAAAACTCCCATTAAGAGAAAAACAGAACCCCCCGCCGTGTACAAAATAAATTTTGTAGCTGAGTACAGACGTTTCTTTCCTCCCCACATGGCTAGAAGTAGATAAACAGGAATTAATTCTAACTCCCACATGATGAAAAAAAGTAAAAGGTCCCGAGACGAAAATGATCCAATTTGACCACTGTACATTGCTAACATGAGAAAATGGAATAATCTAGAATCTCGAGTAACTGGCCAAGCCGCTAAAGTCGCTAAAGTAGTGATAAATCCTGTTAATAAAATGGGTCCTATAGAAAGTCCATCTATTCCTAATCTCCAATGGAAATCAAAAAAATCGATCCATTTATAATCCTCTACTAGTTGGATTAATGGATCATCCGATTGGAAATGATAACAAAATGCATAAGTTGTTAGAAGGAGTTCTAAAATACATATACATATCGTATACCACCTAATTACCCTATTTCCTTTATGGGGAAGAAAGAAAATTAAAGAACCCGCAAATATCGGAAAAACGACAATTATTGTTAACCAAGGAAAATAATTCGTAGTAAAGACAAGATACACTTGGACCAAAAAAACCCGTGCTCAAAATATTTTTATTTTCGAGCACAGGTTTGTCGGTAAAAAAATTAAATGGATTCAAGTAGAGTTTTCTCGAACGTATCAATAAGCTAGACCCATACTGCGAGTTGTTTCATGCCATAAATAAACTCGGACACTCAAGAAATCTGTTGGACAGGCGGATTCACATCTCTTACAACCAACACAGTCCTCTGTTCGTGGAGCAGAAGCAATTTGTTTAGCCTTACAACCGTCCCAAGGTATCATTTCTAATACATCAGTGGGGCAGGCTCGGACACATTGAGTACATCCTATACACGTATCATAAATCTTTACTGAATGTGACATTGGGTCTATACGTTTTTGAATGTTATAAATTTTCGATCTAGTAAACTTAGAAACGAATCATATATTTAGATACCAGATGAATCAATGAGTTATCATGATTTTCTAATCAACCCCTTTCTGGATTGGTTTATGAGATATGAGAGAGGCCAAAATACTTTGATTTCTTATGTTTTGCAAACAAGATCATACTTTACGTAGTAAACATGCTAATTAAAATTGATTTCTCAATATTAGAATCTAGATGATTAATATTAATTATTCAACAAATTTGATTGGTTGATACGAGTTGATTTTCTGTTACGGTAAATTGATGAAACAATAGCCAGGCCAATGGCTGCTTCAGCGGCTGCAATAGCTATAACAAAAATTGAGAAAATGTCTCCCTTTAATTGACGATTATCAAAAAAATCAGAAAATGTTACAAAATTTATATTAACCGCATTCAATATAAGTTCAAGACACATAAGGGCTCTAACCATATTTCGACTTGTGATCAATCCATAGATACCGATAGAAAATAAATAGGCACTCAAAACAAGTACATGTTCGAGAATCATTAAACAACTCCTTATCAATCTCGACTCCTTTCAATATGAACAACAATTCAACTAATTTCATTGACTAGTATATAACAAGTATGGAACAAAGAAATAGATTGGTACTAGATTGACCTAAAGTCTTTCTATTTATCCAGCTAGAATTCAAATAGAATTCAAGGAAAATTAATGTGATAAGACAGAACAAAATTTTATTTGAATTCCAAGTTTTAATAGAAATTTTTTATTGACGAGCTACAGCAATTGCACCTATTAAAGCAACTAAAAGGATTATGGAAATAAGTTCAAATGGGAGAAAAAAATCTGTTGATAAATGAATTCCAATTTGTTGACTATTACTTAGAAAATCTTGCTCTATAATCTGGTTTGATCTTGTAGTCCAAATAATCCCGTACCATGACGTATCTGAAATAGTAGTAATTAGTGAAATAAAAAGACTTATACAAACCATCGAAGTAATTCCATCTCCTACGGTCCAAAGATGAAAATCCTTGTAATATTCTGAGCCATTCATGAACATCACAGCAAAAATGATTAAAACATTTATAGCTCCTACGTAAATAAGTAGCTGCGCAGCAGCTACAAAATAGGAGTTAGATAGAATATAGAATAACGATGTACAAATAAGAACCAATCCCAAGGAAAAGGCCGAATAAATTGGATTGGGAAGTAATACCACTCCTAGACCCCCTAATATAAGACCCGATCCTAGAAAGACTAAAAGAAAATCATGTATTGGTTCAGATAAATCCATTTTTTATAAAAAATCAAAAACGAAGAATTTCATGACTTTATTGACCTGACCAGGAAAAAAGAAGTTTTTCTATTTTTTATGATACTTTGAAATTGTTAATTGAATGAAAGTCTAATGGGTATGAATTGACGTAGATGCTTTTATTTTATTGGACCACTATCCATTCTTTATTCGTCGAAAGAGTAGTTTAAACCTATCTATTTTTGATATCATTTATCTACTTTGAAACCATTACTATTATAATATATAATATTGAAATCGGTTTTGTTTTCAATCTAAATTAAGCTAGGAGTCTCATTAAGCAACCACTAGTTTGAATTGCCCAAGCAAAAATCTCATTGTTTTAGATCCGAACTAAGCCTTCGTAATTCGTAATTTTTTTGAATCGAATTAAGGGTTTATTCATTGTTTATTTGAGGTAAATTCGAAATTGTTCGAATTGTGTAATCATCAATTACTGACATTGGTAAGCGACCCAAAGCGATTTGATTATAATTCAATTCGTGACGATCATAAGTAGAAAGTTCATATTCTTCGGTCATTGATAAACAATTTGTTGGGCAATACTCAACGCAATTACCACAAAATATACAGATTCCAAAATCAATACTGTAATTAAGCAATCGTTTCTTTCGAATATCAGTTTCCAACTTCCAATCAACAACGGGTAAATCTATAGGACATACACGCACACATACTTCACAAGCAATGCATTTATCAAATTCAAAGTGTATTCGGCCTCGGAAACGTTCCGATGTGATCAATTTTTCGTAGGGGTATTGAATAGTTACAGGTAAACGATTTGCGTGGGACAGGGTAATCATGAAACCTTGGCCGATGTATCTGGCGGCTCGTATTGTTTGTTGACCATAATTTATGAATTCAGTTATCATAGGGAGCATATGTTGAATATCTATAAAAAAGATTTTATGCTTGTTTCTTTCTCTTGTTTGAGACAAGTCGTGAATCTAGGATATTGTGGTCTTTTACAGTGAAAGAAGTTGGGACGAGGTTGTCAATAATAGATTACCTAGAGAAATCGGTAAAAGAAATTTCCACCCAAGATTTAATAGTTGGTCCATTCTCAGCCTCGGTAAAGTCCATCTTGTTGCAATAGGAATGAACAAAAACAAATAAGTTTTGGCTAATGTGATAAAGATACCAATTAGTGTTCCAAAGACTTTACCCCCTTTATTTATGCCAAATAGCTCAGGAACAAATATGTACGGAATAGAAAGATTCCAACCTCCCAAGTAAAGAACTGTTACAAATAATGAAGAAACTAGTAGATTCAGATATGAAGCAATGTAAAATAAACCAAATTTGATACCTGAATATTCGGTTTGATACCCTGCTACTAATTCTTCTTCTGCTTCTGGTAAATCAAAAGGTAATCTTTCACACTCGGCGAGAGAAGAAATTAGAAAAACGATAAACCCGATGGGTTGACGCCACAAATTCCACCCCCAAAAACCATATTTTGACTGCGCTTCCACTATATCAACTGTACTTGAACTGTTAGATAATCATAGTCGATGATAACATCACTGTGCCCATCGCTATTCCAGAACCGTACGTGAGATTTTCACCTCATACGGCTCCTCAGAGGTCACAAATAAACCTAAGGGCCCTTTCCTATTCTTTATCTTGATATGTTTGTCAGATAGAGTCAAAATCTATCCTAAGGTCCCAAATTAGACCAATGGAATTCTGTCTGCTATATTTAAAACTAATAAATAAGTGCTTCTGAATTTATCTCATCTTTTAAGAATTTTAATTTTTCTTTGTTGATTAATAACCTTATC
>NW_026020756.1:0-3500 GCF_900185275.1 Solanum verrucosum
AGAGATTAGGGTTTTGTATGGGTTTTAAATAGGTTTTAGGGTTCTTTAGGGTTTATAGGATTTGGGGTTTCTTAAAGTTTTGGATTTAGGGTTATAGGTTTAGGATTTGGGGTTTTAGGTTAGGGTTTAGGGATTAGTGTTTTTGTAGGTTTAGGGTTTTGGGTTAAAGTTTTTATCTAATTTTTACTGTTTAGAGCTCGGGGTAGGTTAATATTTTTTAGGATTTTAAGGTTTAGGGTTCAGGGCTAAGGTTTTTTTGGGTTTAACATATACGATTTAGGGCTTTATAGGGTTTAAATCTTAGAGTTTTTTAGATTGAGTGGTTCTCGAGATTTTTAGGGGTAAGTGTTTCTTAGGGTTTTTTATAGTTTTAGGGTTTTGGGCTTAGGGTTTTGTTGTGTAGCTATTGTGTACGGTTTACTTATTTTTAGAATGTAGAGTTTAGAGTTTTGGGTTTTGTAGGGGTTTTAAATGGTATTTAGGGTTTTTAGGGTCGATTTTAGGGTTTATAGGATTTAGGGTTTTCCTACAGTTAAGGGTTGAGCGTTTCTTAGGGCTTTAGGTTTAGGATTTAGGGTTTTCGGAGGTTTTTTCTATAGGTTATGGGTTTTGGGTTAAGGGTTTTATCTAGGTTTTTAGGGTTTGGGGCATTGGATTTTTAGTTTAATGCTTTTTAGTGTTTTATGGGTTTTAGAGTTTAGGGCTTAGAATTTTTTTTATGTGTATTTTTAGGGTTTAGCATAAATGATTTAGTGTATTATAGGGTTTATATACTAGAGTTTTCTAGGTTTAGTAGTTTTTTTTAAGGTTTTTAAGGGTTAAGTGTTTCTTAGTGTTTAGGGTTTAGGGATTAGGGTTTATTTGTGTAGTTTAGTTTTATGGTATACGGATTTTTAGGACTTATGGTTTAGAGATTACGGTTTTGTAGGCATTTTAAATTGTTTTTAGAGCTTTTTGTAGTGTTTATAGGATTTACGGTTTCTTATAATTTAGGGTTTAGTGTTTTAGGTTTAGGATTTAGTGTTTTCGGTTAGGATTTAGGGTTTAGGGTTTAGGTCTTACAAATATTTTATGTTTAGGGTTTTACAGTAAGGGTTTTATCTAGGTTTAAAGGGTTTAGGGCTTTGGATTCTTAATGTTAATGCTTTTTAGGGTTTTATCGTTTTTAGAGTTTAGGGCTTACAGTTTGATTTCGTGTTTTTTTAGGGTTTAACATATATGAATTAGGGTTTCATGGGGTTAAGAGCTTAAAGTTTTTTAGGTTTAGCGGTTTTTGGGTTTTTAAAGGTTAACTGTTTCTTAGGGTTTAGTGTTTAAGGTTTAGTGTTTATTTGTGAATTTTAGTTTTAGGGTTTGCGGAATTTTAGGATTTAGGGTTTAGAGATTAGGGTTTTGTAGGGGTTTTAAATGGGTTTTAGGGTTTCTTTAGGGTTTCTTAAAGTTTAGGATTTAGGGTTTTAGGTTTAGGATTTAGGGTTTAGGGATTAGTGATTTTGTAGGTTTATGATTTTATGGTTTAGGGCTCTGGCTAGGTTAATGCTTTTTAGGATTTTATAGGTTTAGGGTTTAGGGCTGAGGTTTTTTTCTGTTTTTAGGGTTTAACATATACGATTTACGGCTTTATAGGATTTAGAGCTTAGAGTTTTTTTAGATTTAGGGGTTTTTTAGTTTTTTTGGGTTAAGTGTTTTTTAGGGTTTTGTATAACTTAGGGATTTTCGGCTTAGGGTTTTGTTGTGTAGCTATGGTTTACGGTTTACATATTTTTAGTAGTTACAGTTTAGAGATTTGGGTTTTGTAGGGGTTGTAGAATTTAGGGATTTTCTGCTGATTTGAGATAATTTCTCAAAAACTTAGCCCAAAGTCTATCTTAGAAATCTCAGTTTCCTCTCTTGCTTCATTTAGAAAGCGATTACTCTTTTCTGAAAACTAGCCCGAAAGCTCTTTGGAAATCTCAGTTTCCGTTCTTATTTAAATGTGAAAACATTTATAAACTCTTTGGGAATACTTAGTCCCCATATACTTTTGAAGAAATGAACTTCAACTTTACTCTTACTCTTTACTCAACATCAAAGCTTAAGTCTTAAAACAAAGTTTAAACATTTGTAGAAGCCTTCTTAAAATATGGTTCATGCCGAATGATGGACATGAATTACTCAATGCAATGTTTTTCAATAACCATAGATAGAAGTCAATACTTGGAACTCAAGAACTTCAATGATACTACTAATTTCAAGAATGCTTAACTCAAAGGGTTCATGCGGAATTATGAGCATGAAGTACTCAACTCAAGGACTCAGAGCTACTTCTCATCTCAAGATTGTTCGACTTATAATGTTCATGTGGAATTATGGGCATGAACAATTCAACTCAAGGACTTCATGGGTAACATGTAATAGTGCCATGATTATAAATATAATCTCAAGAACTCAAAATCAACTTATCTCAAGAATGCTCAAATCTAGGGAAAGTATCCTAGATTACTCTTTTACAGATCTGAAAGTACATGTAGGGCGTGAGGACGAACTAGTGCAGCACTATGATAGCCTTACATACCTAGAAGAACAAGATTCTTGAAAAATCTTGAAGAAAAACTTGATTAGAAGCCTTGAAACCCTAGCTTGAAGGTAAACAATCAAGAAAACCTTTCTTGAGATTCTTGAATTAGTTTCTTGAAATCTCTAAGGCCAAGAATTATGATTTTCATTAGTGAAGATGAAAATCTGATTGTCTTGAACCTTTTATTAGTCAAGAAATTCGTTTAGGGTTTTATTGGAGGTAAAAAAAACAAAAAACAACCCTTTTTAATGTTTTCCCGCGGCCAATTCGTAACAGCACTGTATTGGTTACTAAAATAGTCATAGCTTTTTACTCAGATATTGGATTGACATGAAATTGGTGGCGTTGGAAAGTAGATTCAAATATCTTTAATTGGATAGGTTATGGCTCATGTAACTCTTTATATTCTAAGAGATATGGTTGTTTAAAGTTGACCCAAGCAGAAACTTACATCAAAACTTAATGAACTTCAATAACACTTATCAAGAACTCATCAATAACTTAAATCCTTAAATTTCAAGAACGAAATTACGCTGAATAAATCATGATTGGCGTGTGGGTGAAAGAACCCAACATGATGGAAGCTTACATACCTCTTAGGGATCAAACCCATGGCGAAAATCCACTACAACACGCAAGAATCTCGATGAACGCTTGATCCTCTCCTCTTTTCTCCTCTTTTCTCTTCTTTTCTCTTCTTGAACTCTCAACTAAAACCCTAGGTGTATTTTAGAATTATAAAACTGAACCTAATAAGATTAGACCCTTAAAACCTTACTAAAAATGAATTAAATCTGATTTGGTAAGGAAAAGACCAAAATACCCCTTACTATTTTCGGCTAACTTTCCTTAACTGGACAGCCTAACTTCAAAAGGCCATATCTCACTCATCTGACCTCCAAACTTAGCAAACTCGGAGGCGTTCGAAAGATAATTCAAAGAT
>NW_026020757.1:0-50070 GCF_900185275.1 Solanum verrucosum
CAAAAAAAAACAAGGAAATGACTAAGAAGGTCATTACATATCCACTACTAAAAGCACTTTCTTCCTCGAAAGTTAAAGAAAATGAAGGTACCTAAAGGCTCAAAAAGGTGAGACTATGATGAGTGATAGATTTGCACTCATTTAAGGTTCATTTAGCTCAATAATTGGTGTCCTCAATGCCTAATATTATTCTATTTTGATTAAATGTTGATGATTTGCAAGCTATGAAGGAAATTGGACAAGACAAGGATTGATGGTTGCAAAGAATGGACAAAAATGCAAAAAGAAGTGTCGATCATACATTGTGGATAACTTTACAAAGAAGGGCGGATTGTCGTTTGAGCACAACCTCACCCAAAATGACAGTGCATAAACTTGTGTCTATCAAATCAGATCGATGGACTCCAGTGGAGAAGGTGATGCGTCGAACGAGAGAAAGACGGCCTTGATGAGCATCACCAAAATGACAGTATGGAAAGAAAATATTGAATGCTAAAAAGGTGAACCAAGATGATACTTGGCGATTTGATGAACAAGAAAGGCTGACTCAATCGAGTTCACCAATTGAGGTTCAAAACACCTGAAGTCTATATCATTAAAAGGTGAGTTGTGGAGCAAGAGGTGATGCACCAAACATGTTCAGCGAGCCCGACTAATGTCGCTGATTGAGCCGCAAAGTGGAATTTTGGGTCTAATTTAGGAAATTATAAAATAGCCCAAAGGAGGAGAGAAATTATTATATCATATGACATATAGTAGAAAATATCATAGTGTGTGAAGATTTAGAGAGATTAAATATTTTACTTTTGAAGAACACTTTTCTAGCTTTTGGGGTTTTACCAACTTTGTACTTGAAATTGACAAAATGAAGTTGAATCCAAAGTGGGTTTACTTCTAATTGCTTAATTTGATGTTACTATGATTGCTTTCATGGAAGGTATAATCTTTTTACTTTTGTGATGGGTGGCTTAAACCCCAAGATATAGGGGTGCAATTATGGGATTGAGTGTTGATTTAATGTAGTGGATATTGTGCTATGCTCTGTTTTGTTGTTGTTCATACATGAATTTGGTCTAATTATTATGGATTTAATTTATGGGTAAAGGTTGCAAATTTAATTTCTACTTCTGATCACTGGTTGATGCTCGAAAGAGATTGATTGGAGTAGGTAATTAGTTTAATACTAGCAATTTAGGTGTGATGTCTGTAACTTGCTTGAAAATAAAGATTAAGGGTCGGATCTATTCGCCCTATTTTTGAAAGATAGAATAGAGTAAGGTATTGGGTTTGTTTTGATTGACATTTAGATAAGACAGAAAAGGAGATTTTATGCATAGATGCTTTGCGATTGAAAGATGATTAGCGTCAATGAAGATGACTAAGTCTATTCATGAATGTTCATCACTATAGAACAACACAATTACCCTTATGTGACATCGATTTCCTATCCCTGCACCCCTTGATTGCTTGTTAACTCCTGAAATCTTCGACATTTTAGTTTAATTGTGATAATTGATAACCAAAGATTTGCATAAAGTTGGTGGAAGTATACACCCACTTGTTCTTACTATTGCAAATGAACGATCTTAAAATCCAAATCTCTTGATAGGAATTCTCCACGATATACCATTCTATGTGCGATTTGACTCTGAATCTTTGTTGGGTTTTTATTGACTACAACCGCTCACTTTTTTTATTAGTTTTGAAAGAGTGATTGAGAAATTAATTTTAATTTTGTTTATTTGTAGTAGATGTCACGACCCAATTTATCAAGTCATGATGGCACCTACTATAACCCACCAGCAGGTAAGCCAACCCGTAACCCGGAACAACAAGTAATGGGTCTGAGGGTAGAAATTAAACAAGAGTAGGAAAATATAAACATATAATAAAGATCCCTCCCAGAACCTGGAAGTCACCAGTACAGAGCTACTACAAAATGAGTACAAGTCCCAAAACTGGACAACAGAGACTGGACTGTCTCGAAAGGAAAAGACAAGTCTATATATACAGATGGAGACTGAAATAGTACAAAACGTCGTGTGCTCACCCCCGTCTCCATAAGTCTACTCCAAGCTCGATCAACGCTGGCTACTAGTGCTCGGACCTGCATCACAAAATAGATGCAGAGCGTAGCATGAGTACCAAAACAACAGGTACCCAGTAGGCATCATAGGCCGACTGAGCAAGATAAGCAAAAGTGAACTGAAATGCAAATAAAGGGTCACATCAAGTGCAAAGAGTAGTAAATGGGGGTATGTACACGAGCGTACAGGCAACAAAGACAAGTAATCTAACTAACTCCGCCGGGCTCCCATAAACCCGACGGGTACGCTCGTGCACAATAAAAGAAACCACCTGCACGGACCCCCATAAGCCCGGCAGATGCACCGGCAGTTGAAGTAAAATAATGGAGCTAGAAGGTCTATCACAATATTACCAATTTCCGGACTTTTAACTGAACCATTCCCAATCATATTCCAGGATCTCATTACGTCCCGGACTTTAATCGGAATCTCTCCAACCTCCAAAACCTCAACCTACAGATGAGAGTAATCAAGACTAAACTGAAGCTTTAGTGAGGAATTGGGAATACACCACGTGCAAGCTGGACCACGGACTCGAACCGGGTACTATAGCTAATGAGTCAACCTATATGGGCTGGACCACGGACTCGAACCGGGTGCTGTAGCCAAAGGTCGGGCACGGGTGGGCTGGACCACGGACTCTAACCGGGTACTGTAGCCAAAACCAGATCACAGGTAAGCTGGACCACGGACTCTAACCGGGTACTGTAGCTAAGCCTGGACATAAGTAAGCTGGACCACGGACTCTAACCGGGTACTGTAGCTAATAGAAAAGCAGGGCATTATGGATACAAGGTCATAAGCTGAGTTACCGACTATCAGACTCAAGTCTGCTATATCAGTCTACAAGGAGCTGACCGTCCGAAACGACGTCGGAAAAAGTTCTACTGCCCAACGACATCCGAAATCTCGCAAGTCTATGGCAACACTAGTCTAAGCCTAGACTAAGGCCAAACATACTTCAAATCAATATTATCATATACACCACAAGATATGGATATTCAATAATATCAAGAGACATGCTGTCATAATCCAACACTTTCCCGAAATAAGGTCTAAGGCAGGAATTATAGAAATTTAGCATGCTCGACACCCGAACCCCTCCATACTCAAGCAAATCAATAAACAAATGCCTAAACATGCTCAATCTCACGAGAGAAAGCCATAGCCTACCTGAAAGCCGACCACGCGTGCTCCAACTCACGGTACCGGATCTTTTCCCCTCCGAACGGTCTCCAAATGCTTCCCCACTAACAAAAGGTTAATCACCTCGTCATTACGAATATATTGACACTAAAATTATATTTTTCGGAGACGGACCAAAATCGGGTCTAAAACGGGATTGTGGGGCCCACAATTGGAATCCCAAAAACGAATCCGTGAAAACGTCTCAAATACCTTACTAAACTAATACCCCAAAATTTAGCACAAACAGATGTCTAAAACATCGCAAATCAGCCACAACAATTAACACTAGCAGCCCCTTGATCACCCATTTCTGGAAAAACGACACCCTTCCAACCCAAAACAGATTATACCACGACGATCCTTGCAAAAAACTCTACAAGTTAGCCTCAAGAATGACTCAAAACGGACCTAAGATGATCAAGATCTCACTTTTCAAAATTCAACAACAATTCATTCCGAAAATCACCCTAGCAGTAGCTAAATTCGATTTCTTACCTCAAACGAAGCCTCCCCTCGCATTCCTGAGATCACCTCTAGATTCCCCACGAAATTCTCTTGAAGTTAGCCTTTTGAATCACTTAATTCGGGCTTAAAATGGAGGAGAAATCTTATGTTAAAGATCTGAAAGAAATAATGGACAAAATTCGTCCTAAAATCTGGAAATTTCCAGATTTCCATCCGCTGCCACGTGCGTCGCGTGGCTCTGCCACGTCACCGCCGCGTTAGAATTCTACAACCCTTCAAACTTAAATTTCGATGTTCCGGACTCGTTCGGAGTAGGGAAAATACAAACCATATATGGAATCTGATTGAAAATGATATTTCGGAACTCAACGGTGAAGGCGGAATTTCCCATTTGGAGATCACTTCGATGAAAAGTGGGTCCCACACCCAGTATCATTTTGAGCTAGATTCCACAACTGCCATCTATAGCTTCGGGAAGTGAACAAAGGGTCGTTCTAGACCCAAAATCGATATTCCAAAGCTAACCTAGTTGTCAGAATTTTCATCTGAGCACGTCTTCCAAGAAGGTTGACCAAAGTCAATTTTCAAGTTATAAAATCTCCAAAATAGGGGAAACGGGCCTAAAACCCAAACGACGACCATGCGACTGAACAGTCAGTGCCAGCAAGTCATAAATGACTTGGGGTCGCTACAGGAATGCTCTATACGAGGGAAAGAATTCTTTAATTTAAAACTGACCTGAGGGTCATTACAATATCCACTACTAAAAGAACTTTCATCCGCGAAAGTAAGAGTCAAGAAGTACCTGAATGCTCAAATAAGCCGGGGACTGTGCCCGCATCTTATGCTCGATCTCCAGGTAGCCTCCTCAACTGGACGATATCTCCAATGGACCTTAACCACAGGAATGGCTCTGGAACGCACCGTTGCCATCTCTGGCCAAAATAGCAGTGGCTCCTCAATGTATCTCAAACTGTCATCCAAGTCAACTGCATCATACTGAATCACATGGGACTCATCCGGAACATACCGGCGCAACATCAAACATGAAAAACTTAGTGAATAGCTGAAAAGGCCGGGGGCAAAGCTAACTCATATGCGACCTCCCAACTGTCCTCAATATCTCAAAAGGACCTATATACATGGGGCTAAGCTTGCCCCGCCTCCCAAATCTCATTACACCCTTCATGGGCGACACACGGAGGAATACACTATCACCAACAGCAAATTTCAATGGTCGACGCCTACGGTCTGCAAACTCTGATGTCTACTCTAGGCTGTCCTGAGCCTATCTTGAATCACCCTCACATGATCTAAAGCCTCTCGCATCAAGTCTGTACCGCGCGGCCTCGGCTCTGCAGACTCAAACCAACCAACTGGAGAGCGACAACACCTACCATATAAGGCTCGAATGGGGCCATCTGAATACTCGAGTGGTAGCTGTTGTTATACGCAAACTCTGCCAAAGGCAAATACTGTTCCACTGACCCCCAAAATCCATAACACAAGCCCGCAACATGTCCTCAAGAACTTGAATCGTGCGCTCCGACTGACCATCAGTCTGCGGGTGGAAAGCTGTGCTAAGGTCAACACCGGTACCCAACTCATCCTGGAAGGTCCTCCAGAAGCTAGATGTGAACTATGGTCCTTGATCTGAGATGATGGAAACAGGCACACCATGAAGACGAACCACCTCTCGAATGTAGATACGGGCTAACCTCTCAGCACTCTAGGAAGTATGGACAGGAATGAAGTGCGCTGACTTGGTCAATCCATCCCCCATGACCCAAATACTATCAAGACCACGAGAAGTGCGGGGTAATACTACAATGAAGTCCATGGTGATCCTCTCCCATTTCCACTCAGGAATGGGTAATCTCTGAAGCTCACCACCAAGCATCAATGCTCGGCCTTAACCTGCTGACAACTCAAGCAACGCGATACATAATCCGCAATATCTCTCCTCATGCCGCTCCACTAGTAGTGCTGTCTCAAGTCCCAATACATCTTAGCTGTGCCCGGATGAATAGAAATTTGGAGTCATGGGCCTCGGTAAGAATCATCTGAATCAAACCCCCAACTCTTAGAACACAAAGTCGATCACCAAATCTTAAGACCCCATCTAAAGCTATGGTAGCCAGGCCAGTGTCACCTCCCAAAACTCGATCTCGAAGTGCCACTAAGTCCTCATCCTCAAACTGACGGCTGCGAATTCGATCCAGCAGAGATGACTGAGCATCCACATAAGCTAGTACACACCGGGAATCAGAGATATCAAGCCGTACCATCCGGTTAGCTAAGGACTGGATGTCCAAAGCTAATCGTCGCTCCGTAGTAGAAAGAAAAGCTAGACTACCCATACTCACTGCTTCCGACTCAAGGCGTCCGCTACTACAGTTGCCTTGCCCGGATGGTAGAGAATAGAGAGGTCATAGTCCTTCAGGAGCTCAATCCAACGACGCTGTCTCGAATTAAGATCTCTCTGGCTCATAATGTACTGAAGGCTCCTGTGATCAGTATAGATCTCGCATCGAACTCCATACAGGTAATGCCTCCAAATCTTAAGCGCAAAAACCACCGCCGCCAACTCTAAGTCATGAGTGGGGTAGTTGCGCTCGTGCGACTTAAGCTGCCTCGACGCATAAGCAATAACGCGACCCTGCTGCATCAGTACACAACCCAAACCAATGCCGGATGCGTCACAATAAACAGTAAACCCCTCGCCTTCAACTGGTAGAGTCAATATAGGAGCGGTGGTAAGCAACTCCTTTAAGCCTCAGAAAGCTCCTCTCACACTCCTCCGACCACACAAACGGAACATCATGGCGAGTCAACCGAGTCAAAGGCGCTGCTATAGTAGAAAATCCCTCAACAAAACGCCTATAGTAGCCTGCCAATCCGACGAAGCTACGAATCTCAGTCACAGAGGTGGGCCTGGCCCAATCACAAATGGTCTCAATCTTAGCGGGATCTACCATAATGCCATCCTTAGACACCACGTGCCTCAAGAATGATACGGACTCAAGCCAAAACTCGCACTTTGAGAACTTAGCATAAAGTCGCTGGCCTCTCAATGTCTGAAGCAATATCCTCAAATGCTACTCATGCTCCTCCCGTCTCCGCGAGTATACTAGAATGTCATATATGAAGACTATGACAAATAAATCCAAGTACGGCCTAAACACCCTAGTCATCAAGTCCATGAACGCGGCAGGGGCGTTAGTCAACCCAAAAGACATCACTAGGAACTCATATGGCCGTAACGAGTCCTAAATGCTGTTTAGGGCGTCCGCTGCCCTAATCCTCAACTGGTGGTAGCCGAATCTTAAATCAATCTTAGAAAATACCACGGCACCCTGAAGTTGGTCAAATAGATCATCAATCCTAGGCATGGGGTAACGGTTCTTCACCGTCACCTCGTTCAACTGCCTGTAGTCGATGCACAATCGCATAGTACCGTCCTTCTTCTTTACGAAGAGGACTGGGGCACCCCAAGGCGATACACTAGGCCGAATGAATCCCTTATCTAAGAGATCCTGAATCTGAACACTGAGCTCCTTGAGCTCTACGGGGGCCATACGGTACAGTGCTATAGAAATGGGCTTAGTGCCCGGCTCTACTTCAATAGAAAAGTCAATGTCACGATCAGGAGGGAGACTAGGTAGATCGGCAGGAAACACATTTGTAAACTCTCGAACAAAGGTACTGAATCAAGGTAGGACCCTCCCTACTAACATCTCTAACATAAGCTAAATAAGCCAAATACCCGCAAGCCATCAACCTCTGGCCCGAACAAAAGATATCACCCCAACTGGCGTACGACTACAAGAGCACGGCCACACCACTGGTGGAATACCAGGCATGGCTAAAGTAACGGTCTTAGCGTAGCAATCCATGACCCCATGGTGGGGAGATAACCAATCCATACCCAAAATCAAATCAAAATCTACCATATCAAGTAAAATAAGATCAACCCTAGTGTCTCGCCTCTGAATAGTCACCACACAAGATCTAAATACCTGATCCACTACTAAAGAATCACCTACCGGGGTTGAAACACGCAACGGCTCAACCAATAGCTCTGGGATCATACTCAATCGAGGAGCACAATAAACAGATATATAGGAATAAGTAGAGTCTGCATCAAATAAGGCGGATGCGGGCTGATGGCATAATAAACTGTACCTGTGATCACATCGTCCGAGGTCTCAGCATCTGCTCTAGCTGGAGGTGCATAAAAGTGGGCCTGGACTCCCCTACCCTGTGTATCGGCTCTGCCCCCTAAACTGCCTCCTCGGGGACCACCCCATATACCCTGGTGACCACCCCTACGGTCCTGTCCCTGGCCTCTGCCTTTAGCTGGAGGTGCTGG
This sequence comes from Solanum verrucosum, assembly GCF_900185275.1. Lineage (NCBI taxonomy): Eukaryota > Viridiplantae > Streptophyta > Magnoliopsida > Solanales > Solanaceae > Solanum > Solanum verrucosum. The sequence continues at coordinate 8,113 of NW_026020757.1, forward strand.
CACTGGCGCATGCCTAGCTGCCTGTGGAGCGGGTAAGGCTAACCTGCGATGGGGACACTCGCGGGCCCAATGATCTAACTCCCCACACTCATACCACCCCTGGGGCTGTCGACTGAGAGCTGAAGGTCGGCTACCCCGGCCAGAAGAACCCATTGTGAACTATCTCGGCCCCGACTAGGACCGGCACTAAAACCAATATGGCGGTGCTGATCACCCTACGATGCCTGGAGAGAGGCCTGGAAGAGGCTACTAGACTGACCCGACTGAAACCTCTGCTGAGATCTATCATAAGACTCTCGGGGTCTGAAACGGCGCCTATCATGGCTATCCTCCTGTCTAGCTCTCTTGCCACTGCCCCCTTGGGCCTGCGACGGAGCTGCTCGATAGTGCGGGCATGGTCCACTACATCCAGAAATGAGCGGCCCGCTGATACTAAAGACTGAGTCTCAATCCGCAACTGTAGTCTCAAACCCCGAAAAAACAACGAACCCTCTCCTCCTCAGTAGGTAATATCATGGCGGCATGCCTGGAGAGCTCGTTAAATCGAGCCTCATACTCTGATACTGTCATGGAGCCTGCTCTAACCGAGCAAACTGATCTCTGAGCTGATCTCTGATACTCCTGGGAATAAATCGGGCCAAGAAGGCCTCTGAAAACTCAGTCCATGTGACCGGTGGAGACCCAGCTGGCCTGGTCTCTAAGTATGTACGCCACCACTGCCTGGCGGGACCGTCTAACTGGTAAGCGGTGAAGTCTGCTCCTCTCGACTCCACTAAACCCAAAGTCTATAGCCGCTCGCGGCAAGTAACTAGAAACTCGTGGGCATCCTCCCCCACTGCCCCAGAAAACCTCAGCGGTGATAGTCGAAGGAACACCCCGAGCATCTTCTGCTCCCGTAGTGGAATGACGCCCTCCAAATCGTCAGGCTGAACAACCGGTGCCGCTAGCTGCTGAACAACCGGTACTGCTGGTGTAGGCTGGCCCTGCGGTACAGGAATGGCTGGAGTTGGGGCCTGCTGCATACCCCCAATGGCAGTAGTATATGTACGAGCATCACCTGTATATCTGGAGCTGCCACAGGCTCGGGCGGTGGCTGGGCAGGTCCCGGGCCCATCGGTTGCTGCTGTGCTGGAGTTGCTGGTGGCTCTATAACCGGCTCCGGAGTTTGCTCTCGGTTCTGGGCTGGTGCTGTAACTCTGGCACGACCTCGAGGTCGGCCTCTACCCCTAGCTGGGGCCCTACCACGCGTGCGAGCCATCCCTATAAAAGTGTGGTACAAGTAAGATTTTCAGAAACAGATAAGACACACAATGCACGACGGTGATACAAAAGCGACACGTTCCTAAAGACATCCTGTAGCCTCCCGAAGATAAGTAACGGACGTCTCCGTACCGATCTGCAGGACTCTACTAGACGTTAGCTCTGTACAAGTAAGACCGACGAACCTGGGCTCTGATACCAATTTGTCACGACCCGATTTATCAAGTCATGATGGCACCTACTATAACCCACGAGCAGGTAAGCCAACCCGTAACCCGGAACAACAAGTAATGGGTCTGAGGGTAGAAATTAAACAAGAGTAGGAAAATAACAACATAAACAGGCGAAAGCAACCCAAAACATATATACAAATAAAGATCCCTCCCAGAACCTGGAAGTCACCAGTACAGAGCTACTACAAAATGAGTACAAGTCTCAAAACTGGACAATAGAGATTGGACTGTCTCGAAAGGAAAAAGACAAGTCTATATATACAGATGGAGACTGAAATAGTACAAAACATCGTGTCCTTACCCCCGTCTCCGGATAAGGCTACTCCAAGCTCGATCAGCGCTGGCTACTAGTGCTCGGACCTGCATCACACAATAGATGCAGAGCGTAGCATGAGTACCAAAACAACAGGTACCCATAGGCATCATAGGCCGACTGAGCAAGATAAGCAAAAGTGAACTTAAATGCAAATAAAGGGTCACATCAAGTGCAAAGAGTAGTAAATGGGGGTATGTACACGAGCGTACAGGCAACAAAGACAAGTAATCTAACTAACTCCGTCGGGCTCCCATAAACCCGACGGGTACGCTCGTAAACAATAAAAAAAACCACCTGCATGGACTTCTATAACCCCGGCAGATGCACCGGCAGTTGAAGTAAAATAATGGAGCTAGAAGGTCTATAACAATATTACCAATTTCCGGACTTTTAACTGAACCATTCCCAATCATATTCCAGGATCTCATTACGTCCCGAACTTTAATCGGAATCTCACCAACCTCCAAAACCTCAACCTACAGATGAGAGTAATCAAGACTAAATTGAAGCTTTAGTGAGGAATTGGGAATACACCACGTGCAAGCTAGACCACGGACTCGAACCGGGTACTATAGCTAATGAGTCAACCTATATGGGCTGGACAACGGACTCGAATTGGGTGCTGTCGCCAAAGGTCGGGCACGGGTGGGCTGGACCACGGACTCTAACAGGGTACTGTAGCCAAAACTAGATCACAGGTAAGCTGGACCACGGACTCTAACCGGGTACTGTAGCTAAGCCTAGACATAAGTAAGCTGGACCACGGACTCTAACCAGGTACTGTAGCTAATAGAAAAGCAGGGCATTATGGATACAAGGTCATAAGCTGAGTTACCGACTATCAGACTCAAGTCTGCTACATCAGTCTACAAGGAGCTGACCGTCCGAAACGACGTCGGAAAAAGTTCTACTGCCCAACGACATCCGAAATCTCGCGAGTCTATGGCAACACTAGTCTAAGCCTAGACTAAGGCCAAACATACTTCAAATCAATATTATCATATACATCACAAGGTATGGATGTTCAATAATATCAAGAGACATGTTGTCATAAACCAACACTTTCCCGAAATAAGGTCTAAGGCAGGGATTATAGAAATTTAGCATGCTCGACACCCGAACCCCTCCATACTCAAGCAAATCAATAACAAATGCCCAAACATGCTCAATCTCACGAGGGAAAGCCATAGCCTACCTAAAAGCCGACCACGCGTGCTCCAACTCACGGTACCGAAACTTTTTCCTTCCGAACGGTCTCCAAATGCTTCCCCACTAACAAAAGGTTAATCACCTCGTCATTACGAATATATTGACATTAAAATTATATTTTTCGGAGACGGACCCAAAATCGGGTCTAAAACGGGATTGTGGGGCCCACAATTGGAATCCCAAAAACGAATCCGTGAAAACGTCCCAAATACCTTACTAAACTAATACCCCAAAATTTAGCACAAACAGATGTCTAAAACATCGCAAATCAGCCACAACAATTAACACTAGCAGCCCCTTGATCACCCATTTCTGGGAAAACGACACCCTTCCAACCCAAACATATTATACCACGACGATCCTTGCGAAAAACTCTACAAGTTAGCCTCAAGAATGACTCAAAACGGACCTAAGATGATCAAGATCTCACATTTCAAAATTCAACAACACTTCATTCCGAAAATCACCGTAGCAGTAGCTAAATTCGATTTCTTACCTCAAACAAAGCCTCCCCTCGCGTTCCTGAGATCACCTCTAGATTCCCCACGAAATTCTCTTGAAGTTAGCCTTTTGAATCACTTAATTCGGGCTTAAAATGGAGGAGAAATCTTATGTTAAAGATGTGAAAGAAATAATGGACGAAATTCGTCCTAAAATCTGGAAATTTCCAGATTTCCATCCGCTGCCACGTGGCGTCGCATGGCTCTGCCACGTCACCGCCGCGTTAGAATTCTACAACCCTTCAAACTTAAATTTCGATGTTCCGGACTCGTTCGGAGTCGGAAAAAAATACAAACCATATATGGAATCTGATTGAAAATGATATTTCGGACTCAACGGTGAAGGCGGAATTTCCATTTGGAGATCACTTCGATGAAAAGTGGGTCCCACACCCAGTATCGTTTTGAGCTAGATTCCACAACTGCCATCTATAGCATCGGGAAGTGAACAAAGGGTCGTTCTAGACCAAAATCGATATTCCAAAGCTAACCTAGTTGTCAGAATTTTCATCTGAGCACGTCTTCCAAGAAGGTTGACCAAAGTCAATTTTTCAAGTTATAAAATCTCCAAAACAGGGAAACGGGCCTAAAATCCAAACGAACGACCAGGCGACCGAACATTCAGTGCCAGCAAGTCATAAATGACTTGGGGTCGCTACAGGAATGCTCTATACGAGGGAAAGAATTCTTTAATTTAAAAATGACCTGGAGGGTCATTACAAGATAGCCTGGACAAAGAGATACAAAAAATGAAAAGTCAGCAGCATGACAATAAATATGCAGAGCTAAGTCGATCGGAAGACTTTAAACTCCAGAGCTAGAAGGTGACGATGGGAAACACCGAAAAACCCAAATTAACAATTTGTTACATGCTGCTACAGGTACTACAAAAGAAGAAAAAAGATATGTTAATATAAATATGAACAAAATATTTGAGAAACCATTTGTACCCAAAAATCAAAACCCCTTATTTGTACCACCACAAGTAAATACCTACAAAGACAGCTTAGGACAAGACAAGAAAATCTATAATCATATAACCAGAGCCTATATAGAAAACATCCACAAAATACAAACCTTTTTGAACAAAAACCCCAGATCCAAAACTACCCAAAATCCACATGAAGATTATATTACCCAAACTCTACAAGGATACAATAAACTAATTGATTTACCTAAGACAAATGCAAATCTAGTGGCAACTTGTTATAATTATGGATTATTGAACACAGTATACACCCAGACAGAAGATGAAATAGCTACAATACCGGAGCTACACAAAGCATTCATGCACTACAAAAGAATAACTAAGGGAACACTTTTTTATATAAGATTCTATTCAGCACCAGCTGAGATACTTTATGATGAAATTAAACCAATCATACAAGTTATAAAAATTGGATTAACTAGAGAAATGATCATACCAGAAAAGATAGAAAAACAAGACGAAATACAAAAAGTGGAGATACCAGCATTTTCTGCAGGAAAACGAATTATTGGAATAGCTACTACCTTAAATGAGTTAACATCTAATTACTTAAACGAAAATTCGATATGGAGTTATTATTCAAGAGATCAAACAATGATATATTCAAATTGTCGAGAAATTAGAGCAGCAGATATGGAAGAACTCAGGCAATGGGCACTAAGTCTACTAAAACCTGAGCAACAGCCAACTACAAGAGCTATAAGAAGAAACTTTATCTCATCAAAAATAATTACAAGATATTGTAAAATTATTGGACACAAATATCCGGATCATCAATGTTCTAAATGCCAAGGAGAAGATAATGTAATCCCAGACGTACAGCTGGAGTAAAAACAAGGAGCAACAAAAGCCGACAAGATAAAAATAAAAAACAAGATAGAAATCAGCAAAGGAGGAAAAGTTGTTTGTCCTAATAGGAAAAGTTAGTGGAAAGAAAAGTTAGTGGGAATAAAGATATAAGTAATGTAAAGTAGTAAGTAGTGAGTAACGTGTGTACATTACTAGAAGTTAGTGGAACTTTATGTAAAGTAGTAGTAACTATAGTTAGATATAAAGTAACCATAGTATAGAAAAGTAACTATAGTAGGGTTACTTATTTTTGTATAAATAGATAGCCATTATGGCATAAATTGGCAAGACTTTCTACACGGAAAGCAAGCCCCTCTTTGTAATCAAAATACTCTCAATAAAAATATATCAATTTCAAAGCTAAGCTATGGATCAAAATATTCCAGATATCACACAGGTACATATATTTATGATTATGCATAGCTAAAATCTATTAATTCCTGAATATCATAGCATGATTAAATAAATTTATATTAGTTATTATATACTAGAATTATTTAAGCATGTTTTTTAGTTTGTTAACATGAGGAAAAAAGGAAAAACTTCTAGACTATGCCGTCCTAAGGTTGAAACCATAGGCAGAGAAGCCGTGAGGGGAGTAAACAAAGTTGAAGGCGCTGTTAGGAAGTAATTACCTTTGAAAGTACGATGTTAACAATGACAGTAAAACATGTTAAAATAATTTAGTTTATAGTAATCTAATATAGATCATTTGTTATGCATATGGTATGAGGGAATTATGATTAAATAATCATGAATATCTTTTTACATGATGAAATGATATTAAATTACAAAATATTAATCTTGTATGTATTAAGAAACATAGAAATTATGGAAATAAAACAAATGATATGGCAGCTAATATTTGAAGAAGAAGAAGAATTAATAGAACTAATGAACCAACTATGGTATGAAGATGAAATTCCAGAATTTAATTTAAGTGATTTAGAAATTCAATATTCTGATTAATGATAAACCAAAAATACTTAGAATATTGGCAACAAACTATAATATATATTACTTTATTAAGTAATTTAATTAAAGAAAACATAGAAGCATTTCAACAAACTCACGACATACAATACATAGAGTATATATTAGAAAACATAAAAGAAATTATAAGATTAATACCTCTAGAAAAGATGTATTATGAATAAATTTTGTCATAATACATCTTTTCTAGAAGTATTAATCTTATAATTTCTTTTATGTTTTCTAATATATACTCTATGTATTGTATGTCGTGAATTTGTTGAAATGCTTCTATGTTTTCTTTAATTAAATTACTTAATAAAGTAATATCTATTATAGTTTGTTGCCAATATTCTAAGTATTCTTGGTTTATCATTAATCAGAATATTGAATTTCTAAATCACTTAAATTAAATTCTGGAATTTCATCTTCATACCATAGTTGGTTCATTAGTTCTATTAATTCTTCTTCTTCTTCAAATATCAGCTGCCATATCATTTGTTTTAGTTCCATAATTTCTATGTTTCTTAATACATAAAAGATTAATATTTTGTAATTTAATATCATTTCATCATGTAAAAAGATATTCATGATTTATTAATCATAATTCCCTCATACCATATGCATAACAAATGATCTATATTAGATTACTATAAACTAGATTATTTTAACATGTTTTCCTGTCATTGTTAACATCGTACATTCAAAGGTAATTACTTCCTAACAGCGCCTTCAACTTTGTTTAATCCCCTCACGGCTTCTCTGCCTATGGTTTCAACCTTAGGACGGCATAGTCTAGAAGTTTTTCCTTTTTTCCTCATGTTAACAAACTAAAAAACATGCTTAAATAACTCTAGTATATAATAACTAATATAAACTTATTTAATTATGCTATGATATTCAGGAATTAATAGTTTTTAGCTATACATAATCATAAATATATGTACCTGTGTGATATCTGAAATATTTTGATCCATAGATTAGCTTTGAAACTGATATATTTTTATTGAGAGTATTTTGATTACAAAGAGAGGCTTGCTTTCCGTGTAGAAATTCTTGCTTATTTATACCATAATGGCTATCTATTTATACAAAATTAAGTAACCCTACTATAGTTACTTTTCTATACTATGGTTACTTTACATCTAACTATAGTTACACTATTTTACATAAAGTTCCACTAACTTCTAGTAATGTACACACGTTACTACTTACTACTTTACATATCTTTATTCCCACTAACTTTTTCTTCCACTAACTTTTCCTATTAGGACAAACAACTTTTCCTCCTTTGCTGATTTCTATCTTATTTTTTTATCTTGTCGGCTTTTGTTGCTTCTTGTTTTTACTCCAGCTGTACGTCTGGGATTACATTATCTTCTCCTTGGAATTTAGAACATTGATGATCCGGATATTTGTGTCCAATAGTTTTACAATATCTTGTCATTATTTCTGATGAGATAAAGTTTTTTCTTATAGCTCTTGTAGTTGGTTGTTGCTCAGGTTTTAGTAGACTTAGTGTCCATTGCCTGAGTTCTTCCATATCTGCTGCTCTAATTTCTCGACAATTTGAATATATCATTGTTTGCTCTCTTGAATAATAACTCCATATCGAATTTTCGTTTAAGTAATTAGATGTTAACTCATTTAAGATAGTAGCTATTCCAATAATTCGTTTTCCTGCATAAAATGTTGGTATCTCCACTTTTTGTATTTCGTCTTGTTTTTCTATCTTTTCTGGTATGATAATTTCTCTAGTTAATCCAATTTTTATAACTTGTATGATTGGTTTAATTTCATCATAAAGTATCTCAGCTGGTGCTGAATAGAATCTTATATAAAAAAGTGTTCCCTTAGTTATTCTTTTGTAGTGCATGAATGCTTTGTGTAGCTCCGGTATTGTAGCTATTTCATCTTCTGTCTGGGTGTATACTGTGTTCAATAATCCATAATTATAACAAGTTGCCACTAGATTTGCATTTGTCTTAGGTAAATCAATTAGTTTATTGTATCCTTGTAGAGTTTGGGTAATATAATCTTCATGTGGATTTTGGGTAGTTTTGGATCTGGGGTTTTTGTTCAAAAAGGTTTGTATTTTGTGGATGTTTTCTATATAGGCTCTGGTTATATGATTATAGATTTTCTTGTCTTGTCCTAAGCTGTCTTTGTAGGTATTTACTTGTGGTGGTACAAATAAGGGGTTTTGATTTTTGGGTACAAATGGTTTCTCAAATATTTTGTTCATATTTATATTAACATATCTTTTTTCTTCTTTTGTAGTACCTGTAGCAGCATGTAACAAATTGTTAATTTGGGTTTTTCGGTGTTTCCCATCGTCACCTTCTAGCTCTGGAGTTTAAAGTCTTCCGATCGACTTAGCTCTGCATATTTATTGTCATGCTGCTGACTTTTCATTTTTTGTATCTCTTTGTCCAGGCTATCTACTTTTGTACAAAGTAATGTCATAGCATTGAATATATTTTCAAGGGTATTTTCTTTATCTAGATCCGTCTGTGTAGCTTTGTCTTGAGATGTAATCTGCAATAACATTTTTGTTAGTACTTATTACTTCTATTGTAAATGTAAAATTTTGTATATTTAACACTAGTCTCCGTATTTCTTTTGTTGTTACTGAATCTTGTATCTTCCATGTGATCCACCATTTTACCTGCGTATTATCTGTTCTTACAATAAACTTATTATATACTATATATGGTTCAAAAGCTAATAAACATTTATATAGTGCATATAATTCTTTTCTATTTATTTCCCATTTTATTTCGGGATTTGTAAATGTCCCTGAGTAATATCTACAATGATGTTCTATTTTTTCTTTATCGTATTTATATTTTAGTACTCCTCCATGACTTATTTCGCTTGCATCTGATTCTACTATGTATATAAATTTTTTATTTTCATCTGGAAAATATAATTTGGGTAATTTCTTACATAATGATTTTATTTTTTGTATTTGTTCTTGATCTTTTTTATCAAAATAATATTCTACGTCTTTCTTCAATTTTTTGTGCAAAGGTTTTAGATTTTCTGCTAAATTAGGTATATATTCTCTTACCTGGTTTACCAATCCTAAAAATGATTGTAATTTCTTTTTTGTATCTATTTGTTCTTCAGAATTTATTATTATTTGTACTATGTGGTTTTGCAGTTTTATACCATTCTTATCTATTTGTATTCCTAAAATTTCAATTTGATTTTTCATTATTTCTGCCTTTTTCTTACTTAAACTTATTCCTGAGTATGTTATAATATGTATAAATTTTTCTAATAATCGTATATGATCTTCTTCTGTTCGTGAATATAACAATATATCATCTATGTATACTATACAATTTTCTAGTTGGTTAAAATAATTATCCCTGAAATGTTGATATCTTCCTGGTGCATTTTTGTATCCAAAAGGTAGTACGTTCCATTCATAGAATCCTTGTGGTACTGTAAAAGCTGTTAATTTTTTAGATTCTTCTTCTAGCTTTAGATGATAAAATCCTGATTTACAATCAAATTTACTAAAGTAATTATATCTTTGTATTTGTCTTACTTTTAATACTTTGTTAGGTATGGGGTAATTATATGTTTTTGTTTTTGCATTTAAATTTCTATAGTCAATAACCATACGGCTTTTACCTCTTTTTTGTTCGCTGTGTTTATTTACTATGAATGCTGGACTTGTATGTTTGCTATTACTTTCTTGAATATATTTGTTTTCTAATAATTCTTTTATGTGCATTTTAAATTCTTTTAGATCCTCAAAATTATATTTTAATGGTTTTTGGGTTATTATACTATTTTCATCAATTAGTTCAATTCTTACCTTACCTTTGTTTTATGGTTTTCCCATCCTTTTAAGGGATCTTCACTATATAACATATCCAATTTTTCTTGAATTAATTTTAATTTGTCTATTGAAAACATTATTAATTCTATATTGTGGGTATTTTCTTTAACATTTTCTAGTTTTTGAGTGATTTTTTCACTTCCTTTAATCCATGGTGTAGGCTTTCTATTTTTATTACTTACTCTTTTTGCTCCTATCTTTTGCTTACATGGTGTGGTAAACCACCAATGTGTTTTTGTTATTACATGGGGATATAGTTTTTCTAAAAATGGCATTCCTAAAAGCATGTCTTTATTTATAAATTCATAACTATATATATCTTCTATGGTTAATATTTTATCCCATATTTGTAAGGAGCTGGTAGGTGAACCGCTAAGCAGTTTGGCGGACTTTGTTCACCTCGCCTATCAGCTCAATGTGTCCATTATCAACCCAGCATTTTGAATCTCACCTAGCAACACCAGATAGTATAGCTTACGTGCACATAACTCGATTTCAATGAAAACACATAGAAACTTATATTCCCATCATGTAACAATCTAACTCAAAGCATAGCTAAGTGGGAATTCCTTGAATAATGCACTAGGTGCCACATTATCATCGAAAATATATGTAATTACAGTAACTCAGAGACTCAACAGAGGTTTAACACTTTTATCATTATGCAAATGAGTACAATTATAAAAGTTTTAAACGCGAGGTTCGGACTACCAACCTTAGATACTGAATAGATGCAACGAAGTGCCAGGCAGCAATGCAATCCAAACCCGCGCATAAATCAATGAACCACAATATTCCAAAACTGCAAGAAATATAAAACTATGGTGCAGGTGTGAGTTTGGTAGGATGAAGAAATGAGAGAAAGTAAGTGAAATATAACTTTTCAACCTGTGGCCTGCAAAAACCGTCAAGTTCCCGCCCGTTCAGCGATGAGAGTCAAGTTCGCCTATTCATTCGGCGACACGCCGAATGTCTAATTTCCTCGCCGAAGTTAGCAGAACCTTTAGTTTATGTAAGGATCCAAGTGGCGGACTCTGTCGAGATCGCCAACATGGTTGGCGATGCGCCAGTAATTTATCTAGACCGCTGAGTTTTACAGAAGCTCATCTGAGGATGCCTTCGGTCAAACCGCGAAAGAAATTTAGTTCACCAAACTTGTCGGCGACCCGCCAACTCAACCTATTGCTCGCTTTCATACATCTTTTCAAGCACTTCCCCAACTTTAACTTGTACAAACAAAACACTATTATTTTATCAACAAAATAAAAAAAAAGCAGGTAATTGGTTTTGGGTTGCTTCCCAAACAACGCCTTAATTAATGTCGTGGCACGACGTAAATCAGCAACTATTCTGCATCTTCAGAGTCGCCCATGTTGTCATTAGGCGAGTCTTCGGTGAATGGTGGGTAATGGCCTGATATCAAATTGCCAATTTGAGCATCTTGCAGCTGGATGGTCATGGAGTGAGAGGCTGATGCTTCATTTAGCATTGCAATATTTTCCTTTATCTCATTCAATATCTCCTCGTGTGCCTTCATTTTCTTTTGAATGAGTGAAGGACCTTCATCTCCTTTCACACCTCCCTGCTTCTTCCCATGACTACACTCACGAAGGGAGAGGTGCTTTTCTTTACCCATGGTTTGTACTTCCAATTTTGTGACTCGGTTGGATAGATTATCCAACTGGGTAATTAGTGCCTCCCACTCCTGCTTCTTTTTGGCTTTTTTGTTGGTTGCTACCATGCCATCAAGAAGTTTTTTGATGACTTCATAGGGTTGGTATAGCATGCCTCCCTCGCAAATCTGATCGGCTATGCTTCTATTCTCGGGTCCAAGAACCCTATAGAAGCACTCCAGTAGTGCCTTATCCGTCATCCCATGAGATGGGCATGGTTGCAGCACTGCTTGAAACTTCAGCCACATGTCCTGAAATGTTTCATCCCCTACCTATTTAAATGTTAAGAGGTTGTCCCTGAGGTTCAATAGTTTCAGCAGGGGATGATTCGTGCGGTATTCATAATGATCATCCATCGTTTTTTCCTTGGTGTGACGTTCAAACAAGCAAAGAAAAACTACAACTTAGATTAGTAAAGCTAAAACTAAGGAAAACATATATTCTTGCCAATGTGCCTTGGGATTACATACAATCAAAAACTCAAAGAAAAACAAAACTAAGAGTTAGGTAAGTAAACTACTACTAATAAGAACAACAATTCTATTAAACTAAAAATTCTCAAATACCACCACTCCCCGGCAGTGGCGCCATTTTGATGCTTATCGTGACCAACAACACCATCCTACGGTATGAGCGTACGATCATCGATAGTATAGTAACCCAACTAAAGGTTGGGGTCGTGTTCCAAGAGAGTGGTTTTGAGAATTGATAGAAAAATAATATTACGTTCTAACTAGTCGTAGCTAAAGATATTGATGAACAAAAACATACTAAATTAAAGAGGGTAACAGAGAAGTGTCAAATATCAAAAGGAGTTTTGTAATGAGTGATAAAATAACAACATAAACAAGAAAATAAGTATAGGGAAGGTTCTTAGGATGTGACCGCAATACAAGTTGAGATAAATCGTTGGGTACATGCTTTCAATAGGAAATTTGTAAGACAATAGTGTCTAGGCTAATCTTTAAATGGAAATAAGTTCCCTCTCGGGCAAATTACCCCATTTCAAAATCGTTCCTCTCAGACACCCATTTGCCACATGAAGACCAGCCTACGCCTTACCCCACTCACTCTCTCGAGCTGAGTGTTAGAATATGGGACTAGGGCTCACCCTCTCGGGCTGAACCTCATGTCGACCCACTTCTTAGGCAATCATTCTAGTGGTTTTGGTTTCGCGACCTCGCTCTCGGGCAAGCCAAAAACACATGGGTGGCTTTGTATTTACAATTACAAACCCTTTACATTAAACCACAACCACTAGGTGAAATCACCATTAAAATACATCTAACCTATCAGCAAACAAGACCCAACTAGAATATCAACCCATATTTGCTAAATCACACTGCAAGAATGGGGGTTTTTAGCCACACATCAAGAAATAAGAAATTAAACCTAACATGATAAAGAAATCAACTGGGTATAAGAAATTAAACCTTGAATTAAGCTACGGAAGAAGAATAAAGAAGACCCACTTCCAACTTGGGGAAGATGAGTTCCTTTCTTCAAGTCTCCACAAAACCCTCCCCAAACTTGAGTGAAAAATACAGAAAAATACTATAGACTAATAATATTTTTTACTCTAAAATTGTTCCACACTAAGACTACAACTCTAACTAGTATTTATAGTTTTCACAGATTGTGATGCGGAGGATCGTTCGACAACATTAGTCGAGATCATCGATGAACTCGGCGATTCGCCATTTAATCAGCTCACCGCCTTCAGTGTCTTTCCTTCAGCATCCTCATATTCTGGATCATTCGGCGGTACAGTACTGCTTCGCTGAACTAATCGGCGACTCGCCGACTGCTCCTTTCCTCGCCTTTCAATCCATTTCCTTCAAGGCTTTGCTTACGGGAACAAAGTGCGGTGCATGTCAGTTCGGTGACTCGCCAAGTTGGACTAAGCGATCCGCAGACTTTCATTTCTTGTTCTTTTCAACCCCTTTTTGCTCCGTTTTGCGCCTAAGTGTCCATGCTTCCAATAAAATTTCAAATACCTGAAACTTAAGCATTTTAATCAGGTATTGAGATAAAACAAGCATTCGAGGACACTATTTCTATTAAAATAAGCCCTATATGAGTCCAATTTGTGGACTCATCAATGGGTCCATGGACCATCCTGCATGGGCGTGGTTCATAGTTGTGGCTTGAACCTAGGGGATTTGACCTACGGAGGCCATCCACAGGGTGTGGATGGACCTACGGGGTGTGGTCCCCTTCCATAGGTCACCAAGTTTTGGTAACTTTCTTCAATTTGGGGTAACCTTGGGGTTAGGCTAATGGTCCTCCTCAAGGACCCCTATGGTGGTCCTTGGGAAGTCGTACCTTGCCATTTGACCCCTAAACCCATCAACCGTAGCTCGGGACAACATTTTACACCCTCAAACCTCATGACAAACTCACATACTCACTAGTTAGGCTCTAGTTTCACTTATTCGTTTTACGGGTCGCTAGATTATCCTCCACTTAGTAACATTCATCCTCGAATGACACTTTAAACACATTAAGGGGTTAACGACACAATACTAGCTGCCCATCATGCATGCAACATTATAAACAATGCACAAAACTAGGATGAGACATCAACTCCACATCAAAAGGCTTTAATGCAATAAGAAAGTAGGAACTACATCTACAAATTCATTAGGCATCAAAACTTCACATTTCTCATTACATTGGAGGAATTTCCTTCTCCAACTCACATCATGCTCATTACAACATCATTAAGCAGATTATGCAATTTCTTCATACAACATATTAGGCATGTTCAACAATTCAACCTCATGAAGCATATAGACATCTCATACTAAATTCATATCAACATGAGGAACATAATTCATATAAACTCATTTTCTCATTCAAACATAAACTCATTAAGAACATGCATAACATAAGGAGACCATGGAAATACATATTCACACATGACTCCAAAACATGAAACAAGATACAATGAACTCTTGGTGTGTAGCTTGAATAAGAATAGAAGGAAAGATATAAGGATATCAAAACTCTCAACAACCTTATTATTCAGCATACTATCCCCCACTTAGGAGAAAACCTAACTAAGGCTAACATGAAAAACAACATAGGAACCTTAACACAACATTAGGAATTATCACATACCGGTACCTTCATCCGGATTAGCTCCTTTGTCTTTGTTAGCTTGAAACACATAGAAACGATTCTTCTTTGGAGCATTAGGATCCGGCCCATCAAGAGAAGCTTGTTTGGCCTCCCTTCCTTTGGCCGTAAGAGTAGGGAAATTCTCACTTGGTGATCATTCTTTCCACAACCATAGCACCCACTAGTACCGGCTAAGCACTTCCCATGATGATTCTTCCCACAATTGTGGCAAGTAGGTTTAGCAAATGGAGGTCCACTACCTCTCTCTTGGTTAACCCTAGGAGTGCTTGAAGAATCTTGGTTTGGAGCTCTCTTCTTGAACCTAGGTTGACCTTGCTCATCGGGCCTAGACCTCTTCAACTCCTTATTCTTCCTCTTAAGTTTGGACTCCTCAATAGATTGAGCATACACCATAAGTCTAGAAATGTTCATGTCATCATGGAGCATCACCGTATGGCACTCTTCCTCAACTAGGTCGGATATTCCCATCACAAAATGACTCATCTCATCCCTTGAGTTAGACACCAAGGATGGAGCATACCTAGACAATAAGGTAAACTTCAAGGAGTACTCTTGGACATTCATGTTACCTTGCCTAAGGTTGATAAACTCCTCTACCTTAACCTCCCTCTACTCATGGGGAAAGTACTTACCAAGGAATGCTTCCTTGATCAATTCCCAATCTATAGGCCTTGCTCCTACCGACCTATTGCTTTTCAATTTATCAACCCAAATTTGGGAAACATCCTTCAATTGATAGGCAACAAGTTTCGTTTTTTCAATAGAAGTCACTCCCACAACATTGACTATCTTATACACCTCATCCAAAAACTCTTGGGGATCCTCTCCTACCTTAGACCCTAGAAATATCAGAGGATTCATCCTCACAAAGTCTCTCAACCTAGAAGCCATAGTACTCACATTGAGGTTCATATTTTCCTCAACACCCCTAGTAGCTTGAGCCATCATGGCTTGAGCTTGAGTA
Organism: Solanum verrucosum; assembly: GCF_900185275.1. NCBI lineage: Eukaryota > Viridiplantae > Streptophyta > Magnoliopsida > Solanales > Solanaceae > Solanum > Solanum verrucosum. Next base: position 24,077 of record NW_026020757.1, read on the forward strand.
GTTACGGCTTGAGCTATCATCAAAAGATCCGACCTAACTTCCTCATTGGTCATAGCCGAAGCTTCAACCGGAACTTCATTACCTTGAGGAACTTGGTCACCTTGAGGACCTTGGGGATCTTGGGGAGGAACTCCCTCGTTCACAATTTCCTCTTCCACTCTTCTTGCGGTACTCCTTCTTGTATTCATATCCTATAAACACAGGAGAAGTATTAAGAAAAGGACACTTATAGAGCTAAACTCTAAGGCACGACTTCAAGAATAATGAAAGAAGTGTAACTACCTAACGTCCTATAGCCTCTCACTCATAGATGTATCGCGACTCACACCGATGAAGAAAACTCTACTGGATGTGGCTTATAAGACATCGATCCTAAAAACCATTTCCAAAATCTTATGCTCTAATACCATGTTTGTCACGACCCAAGGCTAGCCCCTAGATGCGACACATCGTACTTGACCTCAAAGGGGTCTCATTCAAGCCTCATAGCATTTCATTGCATTCGATAATAAAAATAGCACGGAATTAAAACTTTATTGAAAACCATACATTCAACATACTCATTTAAAACTCTTTGACAAATAGTGGAAGTCTATTGTATCAACATGGCCATCTAAAAACAACATATGAAACATAAGTAGGGCCACAGCCCTTTAGAATCAAAAAGTCTAACAATAGTCTTTTACATGAAAGAAAATGAAACTTCTAAACACTTGTCCTCAATCTATGAGGACATACCACTTAGTCTTGGAGAATCTCAAATCCAAGTCCTTGATCTAGACAGAAGTAACTCACTTTTCGGAACCTACACTTGTAGTAAAACATAAAGAAGAATGGGTTAGCATAGGTAAAAGAGGCATAATATTCAAACATAACGAACATACAAGTCATTTCACCTCATAAGAACATAACCAACCATATAAACCATTAACTTAACTTTAGGCCTTTGTAACATCCGGAAATTTGAAATAGCTATGAAGAAGCTTAGAATTGGAAATAGTCATTTTTGGAAAGAATTAAAAATCTGGAAAAATTTAGCCAAGTACAGAAAAAAAAAATGAGATTTTGGTCAACTTCAGACAATCATAACTCCTAGCTCAGGATGAGTTAGGTGTATTTCCAGCTATATTTGGAAAGCTCTTGGAGTGATCTTTCCAACATTGTTGAGTTTTATTTGATTCCGAGTTCGTATGAGTGAGTTATGCTCTTTCGAAGTTGGGTTGTTGGCATAGGGAAGTTCATCCGAACTTGTAAGGGTATTTTGGTCTTTTCCCTAACCATTTCTTTTGGTTATATTAAGGGTCTAGACTAATTTTAAATCAGTTTTCCCTTTTAAAAAGTGATGGTTAGGGCTTTGAGAGAGAAGAGGAGAAGGAGAAGAAGAACCAAGGTTCGTAGAGATCGTCGTGGATTTCATCGGGGGTGATCCCTATTAAGGTATGTGAGATCATAGTATTGGGTTGGTTCATTCCCCCACACGCCAAACTCGTTTTCCGAGAAAAGGTTGGTTGTGTTTGATGACGGTTGTGGTTGTGTTTGTTGAAGTTGTGGTTGTGTTGTTGAAGTTTCTTGTTGGTTTGGTGCATGTTTTCGGTTGTGATTTCGAGTTGAATCTATTGTATATTAAGGGGTTTTATGACTCAAAGTGTTTGGGGCTGGAACCTTTGAAGTTAAGAGGGTTTAGAGTTGGAAAACAAAGGAGAAAAGTCAAATTTTTTGGGGGAAAAGGTTGGGGCGTCGCGCCAGCCAGCGCGCCCCAACAGGGGTTCTGAAGTTTCCCCCTTGGGGTGGCATGGCATGCAGAGCGCCCAGCAGGCCCCTCTGAAGTCTGAAGGTTGGCGCCCTGCGCCTCTCAGAGCGCCAAGGACGCCAATCCTTCCCATTCCTTCCCCATTTTTTCATACATGTTCCTTGGTAATGTACCTATGTTTTATAGTTGTTTTCAACACTCTAAGGTACATCTAGACATCCCGAACTCAACCATAAACATGAGATCATTACCCTTGAATCCATAATACAATTCAAGGATAGTTAGGATCAAAGTCAAGTGAAGTTAGAGTCAAGTCTAGAAATTAAGAGGTATGTCAAAGCAAGTCTTTAAAGTTTTTCAAGAGTCTTTATTGAACGTTTTAAATTCATTTTTAGGCTCGAGTTTCAAGTTATGTAAAGAGTATAGAGTTTCATGTTAAGTAAAGAGTATAGAGTTTCAAGTTAAGTAAAGAGTATAGAGTCAAGTTCATTTCTCAAAAGTTATTAGGGAACTAAGTATTCCCAAAGAAGTTTTAAAGAAATGTTTTCACATTTAAACAAGATTGGAACTGAGATCTCCAAAGAACCTTCGAGCTAGTTTTCCAGAAAAAGTAATCGCTTTCTAAATGAAGCAAGAGAGGAAACTGAGATTTCCAAGATAGCTTTTGAGCTAAGTTTTGAGTAATTATCTCAAATCAGCACAGAGAAATATGTTTTAAAAATATAAGAGCCGGTACATTTTTTGGTAGTAGTATTGAGCACCGAATTGGGGGAGAGTTCAAAGAACTCACAGCCCCCATAGAACCATGTAGCCATCATGGGTAGAAGAGGTTCATACTTTTTAGATGAATCCTTTTCAGATTAGACTAGTGGATCCATTAGGCAGTTCAGGTCCTATACCTTTGGTCGGGTATAGGATGCTCTGGCAGTGTGAGGTTGATCGTTGTATCATAACTATAGCTCTTATGTGATGGTTGTCGGTTAGAGAAACTCCCACAACAATTATTGTATTTTTTTTAAATACATCAGTTCATTTGTATTTCTACATACATCTCAGACTTATTGTATCTTTGTATACACAGAGTTTATTGCAGGTTTTAAACAACTTTTCTTTATAATGCACTTGTTTTAAATTGCCTTATATTGAAATGAGTCAGTCAGGTTGAGTTGAGTTGAGCCTGGTAAGTTATTCAGTGTATTTCAGATTTCCTTCTAGCCTATGTTGCTTAGCTTTCCAGCTCGCATACTCGTACATTCCATGTACTGATGCCATTTGTCATGCATCTTATTATAATGCAGACTCAGGTACCCAGGATCAGCATCCAACACACTATTGATCCAGCTGAACACTCCAGAGTCAGTGGTGAACCTCCTTGCATTTCGGAGGACTCTGTTATTTCATTTTTCTTAGTTTTGTTTTATTAGGATGATGCGAGGTCTGTCCCAACATCCATCTTAGTGTTATAGAGGCTTCATAGACAGTCAGTCAGTTAGTATTGAGTCTCTCATCTATGTATATATATAAATATTCTAATTTGAGACTCGAGTTGCCTTTTTGGACAAATTTTATCATTTAGGTTGTTTTATGACCTTTCATTGCATGGAGTTATTCTGTTGAGTTAAGGTTTTCGATGAGTTAAGTAAGCCAGGCCAAGGGTTTGCTTGGGGGCCAGCAATGGTCTTCGAGTGCCGGCCACGTCCAGGCTGTAGGCTCGGGGCGTGACAAACTTGGTATCAGAGCACAGAGTTTCAGGGTCCTTAGGAGTCTATGAAGACGTGTCTGTAGAGTCCTAGTTATCGGTGTGAAGCGCGCCACATCTATAATTTGGAGGCTGTAACATTTAGGAACTATCTCACTTCTTTCACATTCATTTCGTGCGTTAGAGTTTATCTCTAAAAAGTTTCCTTCTAATTCGTGCTTGCACGTGTTTTCAGAGGATTATGCCTCCACGAAGAGCAGTCAGAGTTAGTCCAGCTATGAAGGTGTTGAGGAACAACAGTTATCAATTTCCCTGGAAGTGCAAACCCAAGAAGAGATCAAATATATTGATTTTTGTGAAGCTATCTGGATGTTAAGTCAAGTTGCGACCTTTCATGTTAGGCAGAGAGCTAATCTATATGAAGTGGTTGATACTTCAAGGATCCGTGAACTCTTAAGGATGAACCCACCAAGCTTCATAGGTTCAAGTATTAGTGAGAATCCGGAGAACTTCATTAAGGAGCTGAAAAGGGTATTTGATGTGATGCATGTTGCTAAGTCAGAGAGGGTGGAACTAGTTGCATACCAAATGAAGGGTGTTGCTAGAATATGGTTTGACCAATGGAAAAAGAATAGGGCTGAGGATGCGCCAATAGTGAGTTGGGTTGTGTTTGAGAATGCTCTCATGGGGCGTTTCTTTCCTCGTGAGTTGCGTGAGGCAAAGATAAAAGAGTTTCTCACCCTTAATTCGGAGTCTATGAGTGTTCATGAGTACAGTCTGAAGTTCACGCAACTTTCCCGCTATGCTCCGGAGATGGTTGCGGACATGAGAAGTAGAATGAGTTTATATGTTGCTGGGTTATCTCGTTAGTCAAGCAAGGAAGGCAAGGCAGCTATGCTGATAGGGGATATTGACCTAGCAAGATTTATGATCCATTTACAACAAGTTGAAGAGGATAAGCTGAAGGATAGAGAAGAGTTTAAGGATAAGAGAGCTAAGATAGTAGGGGATGAGTTAATGCGGTAAAAGAATGATGTCAATCAGTCATCCCTCCCATAGAAACAGAAGGGACCTACTCCACCATCTGCTAGTGCACTTGCACCTGAGATCAAAGATGGGTACAATAGAAATTCCTATAGTTTCAGGGCTAAACTTGCCTATCCTTAAGGCAGTATGGTACCAAGGGGTAGTAAGGCTCCTGCATGTGCTAGGTGTGGTAAAACCCACCTAGGTAAGTGTCGTGATGGCCAGACAGGTTGTTTTAAGTGTGGACAAGAGGGCCACTTCATGAAGAAGTGCCCTCAGAACAGGCAACGTAGTGGAAATCTGAGCAATAGGATGCAAGCTTCATCAGTTTCTCCCCCAGATAGGATGATACCTAAAGGAGTTACTTCTAGTACTGGCGGAGGAGCAAACCGCCTCTATGCAATCACCAGTCTCCATGAGCAAGATGCTGGTATGATTTTAGTCTTTGATTTTACTGTTTATGCTTTGCTAGACCCTAGAGCGAGTTTAGCTTTTGTAACTCCTTATGTTGCTATGAACTTTGATGTTATTTCTGAGCAACTTAGTGAGCTATTCAGTGTCTCTACGCTTGTTGGTGAGGCTATTCTAGCAGAGAGAGTTTATCGTGATTGTCCCATTTTCGTCAATCACAAGAGCACCATGGCTGACTTAGTTGAGTTCGGCATGGTAGAATTGAATGTCATTCTTGGTGTGGATTGACTTCATGCCCATTATTCCTCAGTTGATTGTAGAACTCGAGTGGTCAAGTTTCAGTTTCCGAGTGAGCCAGTCATAGAGTGGGGTAGTAGTTCAGTTGTGCCTAAGGGTCGATTCATTTCGTACCTTAAGGCGAGAAAGTTAGTTTCGAAGGATTGTATCGATCAGTTAGTTCGAGTTGATGACTCTAGTATTGAGATACCTGCTTTTAAGTCAGTTTCTATAGTAAGAGAGTTTCCAAAAAAAAATTCTGATGACCTACCTGGAGCCCCTCCTGAGAGAGAAATAGACTTTGGTAAGACATCATTCCAGATACTCGTCTTATCTTTTTTTTGCCATATAGAATGGCACCAGCAGAGTTGAAAGAGTTGAAAGAGCAGTTAAAGGGATCTATTAGATAAGGGTTTTATTTGACCAGGTTGACTCGGAAAACAACAAAGTTTCAACGGTCTGAAGCTTGTGAGGAAAACTTTCAGGAATGGAAAGAGAAGTTGACTACTGCCCAGTTATGACATTTGGTTCTTGAGTACATATTGAGTATCTGAATCTAAAATGGATTTGAGAATAATAGTCGAGTTTAGGCGAATCGGGGTGTGATGTGATGAGCTAGAGTTGGCAGTTGTAGTTTTCGCTTTGAAGATATGGCGTCACTGTTGTATGATGTTCATGTGGGTGTGTTCACTTAGAATGAGCTTAATCTCAGACAAAGAGAGAGTGGTTAAAGTTACTCAAGGGTTATGACATGATTTTTCTTTATCACCCTGGTAAGGCAAATGTTATTGTTGATTCCTTAAGCAGGTTGTCTATGGGATGTTGAGGAAGAACAGAGAGAATTAGCAAGAGATGTGCACCGAATTGCACACCTGGGAATTAGTCTTATGGATTCCACAAGGAGGAATAGTGATGCTGAATGGGTCTGACCCATCACTAGTGCCAGAAGAAAAAAGTGAGAAAGACCCAGACCCTATCTTGCTGGAAATACAGGCAAAATGTTCATAAGCAGTGATGGCTTTTGAACAAGGGGGATATGGTGTTTTGAGGTACCAAGGTGGATTGTAGGATTGGTTTCAAGGATAATTGAGATGATTACCTATCTTACATGGAGTTACTTACAACAATAATTACCATTCTAGCATCCAAATGGCTCCTTATGAAACTATTTATGGGAGGAGATGTAGATCTCTTTTTGGATGGTTTGAAGTTAGTGAGGCAGGGTTTATAGGTCCAGAGTTAGTTCATCAAGCTATGGAGAAGGTGAAAGTGATTTAAGAAAGGTTGAAAACGGCACAGAGTCGTCAAAAATCCTACACTAATGTTAGGAGAAGGGCGTTAGAGTTCGAAGTAGATGATTGGGTATATTTGAAAGTTTCACCCGTGAAGGGAGTTATGAGGATTGGTAAGAAGGGGAAACTTAGTCCCCGATATATAGGACCCTATCGCATAGTCAAGAGGATTGGCAATATAGTGTAGTAAAAGTAATCTCATTGGAGGACGAATGTTCCCAAGGTGCAGATATTTTAACATCCGGCAATTTGAAATAGCTATGAAGAAGCTTAGAATTGGAAATAGTCATTTTTGGAAAGAATTAAAAATCTGGAAATTTAGCTAAGTACGGAAAAAAAATGAGTTTTTGATCAACTTCAGAAAGTCATAACTCCTAGCTCAAAATGAGTTAGGTGTATTTCAATTTATGTTTGGAAATCTCTTGGAGTGATCTTTCCAACGCCGCCGAGTTTTCCCGATTCTGAGTTCATATGAGTGAGTTATGCCTTTTGGAAGTTGGGTTGTTGGCATAGGGAAGTTCATCCGAATTTGTAAGGGTATTTTGGTCTTTTCCCTAACCATTTCTTTTGGTTATATTAAGGGTCTAGACTGATTTTAAATCAGTTTTCCCTTTTAAAAAGTGAGGGTTAGGGCTTTGAGAGAGAAGAGGAGAAGAAGAGCAGAAGGAGAAGAAGAAGCAAGGTTCGTAGAGATCGTCGTGGATTTCGTCGGGGGTGATCCCTATTAAGGTATGTGAGATCATAGTGTTGGGTTGGTTCATTCCCCCACATGCCAAACTCGTTTTAATTATGAGAAAAGATGGGTTGTGTTTGTTGAAGTTTGTGGTTGTGTTTGTTGAAGTTGTGGTTGTGTTGCTGAAGTTTCTTGTTGGTTTGATGCATGTTTCCGGTTGTGATTACGAGTTGAATATATTGTATATTAAGGGATTTTATGATTCTAAGTGTTTGGGGCTGGAACCTTTGAAGTTAAGAGGGTTTAGAGTTGGAAACACAAAGGAGAAAAGTCGGATTTTTTGGGGGAAAAGGTTGGGGCGTCGCGCCAGCCAGTGCACCCCAACAGGGTTCTGAAGTTTCCCCTTTGGGGTGGCATGGCTTGTAGAGCACCCAACAGGCCCCTCTGAAGTCTGAAGGCTTGATCCCCAAGCCTCTCAGACCGCCAAGGACGCCAATCCTTCCCATTCCTTCCCCACTTGTTCATACATGTTCCTTGGTAATGTACCTATGTTTTATAGTTGTTTTCAACACTCTAAGGTACACCTAGACATCCCGAACTCATCCATAAACATGAGATCATTACCCTTGAATCCATAATACAATTTGAGGACAGTTAGGATCAAAGTCAAGTGAAGTTAGAGTCAAGCTTAGAAGTTAAGAGGTATATCAAAGCAAGTCTTTACAGTTTTTCAAGAGTCTTTATTGAACGTTCTAACTTCATTTTTAGGCTCGAGTTTCAAGTTAAGTAAAGAGTATAGAGTTTCAAGTTAAGTAAAGAGTACAGAGTTTCAAGTTAAGCAAAGAGTATAGAGTCAAGTTCATTTCTCAAAAGTTATTAGGGAACTAAGTATTCCCAAAGAAGTTTTAAAGAAATGTTTTCACATTTAAACAAGATTGGAACTGAGATCTCCAAAGAGCCTTCGAGCTAGTTTTCCAGAAAGTAATCTCTTTCTAAATGAAGCAAGAGAGGAAACTGAGATTTCCAAGATAGCTTTTGAGCGATGTTTTGAGTAATTATCTCAAATCAGCACAAAGAAATATGTTTTAAAAATATAAGAGCCAGTACATTTTTTGGGAGTAGTATTGAGCACGAAATTGGGGGAGTGTTCAAAGAACTCACAACCCCTATAGAACCATGTAGCCATCATGGGTAGAAGAGGTTCATACTTTTTTATATGAATCCTTTTCAAATTACACTAGTGGATCCATTAGGCAGTTCAGGTCCTATACCTTTGACCGGGTATAGGATGCTCTGGCAGCATGAGGTTGATCGTTGTATCATCACTATAGCTCTTATGTGATGGTTGTCAGTTAGAGAATCTCCCACAACAGTCATTGTATTTTTTTTAAATACATCAATTCATTCGTATTTCTAAATACATCTGAGACTTATTGTATCTTTGTATACACACAGAGTTTATAGCAGGTTTTAAACAGTTTTTCTTTATAACGCACTTGTTTAAAATTGCCTTATATTGAGATGAGTCAGTCAGGTTGAGTTGAGTTTAGTTGAGCCAGGTAAGTTATTCAGTGTATTTCAGATTTCCTTCTAGCCTATGTTGCTTAGCTTTCCAGCTCACATACTCATACATTCCATGTACTGATGCCAGTTGGCCTGCATCTTATTATGATGCAGACACAGGTACCCAAGATCAGCATCCAGCACGCCGTTGATTCAGCTGAGCACTCCAGAGTTAGTGGTGAGCCTCCTTGCTTTCCGTAGGACTCTATTATTTCGTTTTTCTTAGTTTTGTTTTATTAAGATGTTGTGGGGTCTGTCCCAACATCCATCTCAGTGTTATAGAGGCTTCATAGACAGTCAGTCAGTTAGTATTGAGTCTCTCATCTATGTATATATATAAATATTCTATTTTGAGACTCGAGTTGCCTTTTTGGACAGATTTTATCAGTTAGGTTGTTTTATGACCTTTCATTGCATGGAGTTATTATGTTGAGTTAAGGTTTCCGCTGAGTTAAGTAAGCCAGGCCAAGGGTTCACTTGGGGGCCAGTAATGGTCTTCGAGTGCCGGCCACTCTAGGGTGTAGGCTCGGGGCGTGACAGCCTTCACCTAAAGTAACCCTCATGTTATACCTTGTGCAATGTATGGATAGCGTCCCATACCACCATACACACTAAAGTACCACATTAAGGTCACCAAAAGTGAACTTACCATTCCACCTTTCCCTCTTTACACAATACTCATACATAAGAGACATAAACCTTTCATAAGGCATATCATCACATAAGGACCATCACCTAAGACAACCCTAAGTCATAGTTGTGCAGTGTGCAAGTAGCATCCCATACTACTAGTCACACTAAGTACTCCTTTGAGGTCACCATAGACAAGGCACATTGATGTACAATAAGTCATGACAAGGAAGTAACTAATAATACAATCCAAAGTATAGCATACATCATCTCATTTAAGCATATAAGAGTCAACATTTTTCATTAAATTCATTTAGGACACAGTCATACATTAGCCATTAAGACTTAGAGAACTCACTATAACCCTCTCAAAGCCTACTCATGCAATGCATGGATGGCATCCCATACTACCACACACACTTCATAGAACTCATCAAGAAACCACAATGCACATCTCACATGATGGGAATAGGCATTAACCGACATAGACCATGAGAGATAGCAATGGAATCCAGTGTTATATGGCCCCACACCGTAAAAAGGTGGTCTACTAGCCTAAGGTAAGACTGGTAACATTTTAGCTTGGAAGAAAATCCACTAGCTAATATCCTATTTGGGCACATAGTTATGGGATAGTAAGATGTTCATTGGAACCCTAGCCTAACATTGGGAGAGTTTCCATCTTACCATGTCCACTCGGTGCTTAACCTCCATTCCCATAGAGTAGTTTCATTTACATTACATGATTGCGCTTAAGAGGAATGCCATTGGCCTATCGACCCAAGACACATCATTACACATGAAAGGAATGTCATAAGCCTATCAATTCATGGTACATTACATGGATAGCTCATTGAATCCTCAAGAAGGGCCACCTACATTAGGTCTACCGATACAAGGTTCATCATTTGACACATGAAAGGGCTACCAATACTAGGACTACCGATTCAAGGTTTATCATCACATTAGTTTGTAGACTCATCATGAAGGGCCACCAATTCTAGGTCTACCGGTTCAAGACATAACCTAGAATACTTCATCGTTCATTCATTCATGAAAAGCTACCAACATCAGGTCTACCAATTAAAGACATTAAGACATTAAGTCAAAATACATTCATTATACAAGAAAAGGATGCCTAACCCTACCAAGTCAAGATATCACAATCACCTTACTTCCATTTATTTAAGAATAGGATGTGTAAGCCTACTAATTCAATATATACAATACATAGGAGAAAACCCTTCACATTCCATCATCATCATTCACGAGTGTTAATTGAGAATATGCTTTCAATCTATAACACAATTACATTCTAAACATGATCATAGTTCTATCATCGAGATCACATACATATCCTTCGCATAATATTCATACCTTAGCCTTCATACCTTGCCTTTCAAGGCAATGGATCACATTCACCCACACACCTTAGATCAATGTAACTAGGCAAGAGTAATAACATAATTTCAACATCCTATATCCATAGACACAAATAATTCACATACTTCATAATCAATCAAATCCCAATCTCAAAACACAACTTAGGAATTTGGGGGAAAACATTATTTCTAGGAATAAAACATCTTAATTCACCTTTAAATCCACAATTCATTCATAACTCAATGCAATAATGTGTTTAGAAATCGTTTTGAATCGAACCCATGCATAGATTGAAAAGTTGGGTTTTGGGTAAACACTGGAGACTTGAAATCACTTTTGAAATCAGCTCGTTGAAAGAAACTACGTCAAGGATGAAGACCACCATACATTTAATGGAAGAAATCCACGAAAATCACTTGAAAGACTTGAAGATTTGACCTTGGAAGCTTGAAGTTTTCACCTCCAATGGAGGTTTCTAGAGAGAGAACTTTTGAGAAGAGAGGTGGGTTCTACTTTTTGATTTAGAAATAATGAGTTGAAAATGTGATTTAATACATTAAAAACCCTTAAAATGTGCTCATAAACCAATAATAACCGTTCATGACCCAAACTAACCAAGGGAGGAATTTACCAAACCACCCCTCATTAGGCTGAACCAGCCTTACAGGTGCGATCCACGGACCACCATCCACGGACATTGGATGGGTCCACGACCATCCTGCATGGGCGTGGTTCGTAGTTGTGGCTTGAACTTAGGGGACTTGACCTACGGAGGCAATCCACGGGGTGTGGTCCCCTTCGATAGGTCACCAAGTTTTGGCAACTTTCCTCCATTTGGGGTAACCTTGGGGTTAGGCTAAGGGTCCTCCTCAAGGACCCCTAGGGTGGTCCTTGGGGATTCGTACCTTGAAGTTTAACCCGTAAACCCCTCAACCATAGCTCGGGACAACATTTTACACCCTGAAACCTCATGACAAACTCACATACTCACTAGTTAGGCTTTAGTTTCACTTATTCATTTTACGGGTCGCTACAGCAATGAGGACATTGTTGTTTATTTTGGAGTGCTGAGGGCACTTGTCATAATATTCTTCTTTTGATTCTATTTTGTTACTTTTAGTTTTACTTTTGGGTAATTGTAGTATTTTGTTATTTTTTGTTTTACTATAGTTGTTTGATGGTTTAGCTCATTTTGTCTCTCTATTTTCATTTTCCCATGAGTTTCAGAAATCTTTGAAATTCTTGAGTTTAAGTTGATCATGATTCGAGGATCGTTTGTGTTCAATATCGATGTCTTGGATAACACTTATGATGAGCACTGTGTTTACTGTTAGTATCGTAATAAGAAATTGATGTGGCTGCACTTTTGAATGATCTTTTTGAATCTTGTGTTGACTAGCTACGTTTTGATGTGATCCTTGCAATGAACATTTCATGTAAGCTTTTGATCTTATCTGGTTGTGCTAAATAATTGTACTTGAAGTGGATTGTGTGGTAAGGTTTTATTGAAAAACATACTTGTTAAATCCTAGATTTTGCCTTGTTAGTCCAATCGTCTAGCTTTGGTGAGTGTAAGAAATGATCTCGTGTATAAATTTTTAGAGGGAACTCAAATGTTCATAGCTCTTTTGTGACTACCTTCTAAAGGTGTGCAACCATTTTGGTACCATTTGAGCCTAAGCCATTTGTTGACAACCTTGTTAAAACCTATTGAGCCAAAGTACCACTAACTTCTAGCCCATAAATGCTTTTCAAATCATTTGTTTGATGGAATAGCCAACTTAGGATTAAAGCCTAAGTTGAGGCTGTGGAAAGGAAGGATGAAAGAAATCCAAGTGAAAGACAAAGAAAGATGAAGTGAGACTCAACTTTAAAGTGTGTTACAAAATGAAGAAACCCCTCCTTAGAAAAAAAAGTGAGAGATTGTTATAAACAACCAATATAAAGTTAAATGAAAAATAAAGTCTAGTGAAATGAAAAGGGTTTTCCAATAAAATGATTGACAAGTCAAAGTTTGAGTTTTCTAGTGAAAAAGAATGAAAAGGGCTTGAGAACAAGTGAAGATGATTGCAACAATGCTTTAAAAATGGTGAAGTGATTGAGATAAATTGACCATACCTTAACCAACCCTATTACAAGCCTAAAAGACCCTTAAGATCTTGCATGAACTAGGTTGTGTGATGATTGGAAGATATATGCAAACCTATGGGATGAAGCATACATGTATATCTCTTTTGGAGAGTGAGAGCTATATTGATTACTAATATATTTATTGGCAGGCAATGTGAGAGCATGGAATCATTCTTGATGTGAGGGAACTTGAACGGAGTTGTTGAAACATGATTTTGCATTGCGGAAGAAGCTATAGTGATCTTGAGCTTAGTTTGCTACCGGCTAATCATGATTTGAAGCTTTTTTATCATGATTTTTGAGTGACACATGTTATTGAGAGTATTCATGTAATGTCACTTGCATGTTAGCTCTGATTGAGAACTATTAGAGCCATCCTTATTGAACTAATTATGTTCTTGATTTACTTGAGGACAAACAAATGTTAAGTTGGGGTTGTTGATGAGTGGTAGATTTAAACTCATTTGAGGCATGTTTAGTACAACACTTAGTGTCCTAAATGCCTAATTATGTCATATTCTAATGATATTTTGATGATTTCCAGATATGAAGGTTAAGTGACAAGGCAATGATGAATATTTGGAAGAAAGAAGGGTAGATCACCCAATTGGTACGACCTCACTCAAAGTGACACTGCTCAACATTTGAATTAATTAAAGTAGGTCGGCAAACATATATAAGACATGCCACTCACTAAACACAAAGCGAACATGTTGGCCATCACCGAAGGTGACAAGATTTGGAGGAAAGTTGCACGCTTAAAAGGGGAATAATAGTGGTACTCGGTGATTCACCAAATGTGAATAGCTAACTCAAATGAGCTCGTCGAGTGAGGTTCAAACACCTGAAGCCTAAATTAAGAGAAAGGTGAGCAAAGGAGCATACGACGATCTATCGACTCAGCTTGGCGAGCCCGACTAACGTCGTCGAAGGGGTCACACAGTAAATTTTGGGCAAAATTATGGAAAACTATAAATAGCTCAAAGAAGAGAGAAACGCAGTATATTTGGGGAAGGAAATTTTTAGTTAGTCTTTAGCTAAGTATTTTCCTTTCTAGAGAGAGAAATATTTTACCTTGTGAAGAACATCTTAAGCTTTGGAGTTTTCAACTTTGTTCTTTAAACTTACAATTTGAAGTTGAAATCAAAGTGGGTGTTGCTTATAATTACTTAATTTCATATTACCCATTCCTTCTTTCATGAAATACATAATTTCTTTACTAGTGGGTGGCTAAAACTCCATATTCTAGGGGTGCAATTATGGGGTTGGGTGTTGATTTAAAGTAGTGGGTATTGTGTTTTGCTTTTTTCTGTTGTTGTTCATCCATGGGTTTGAGCTAATTAGCATGGGGTTAACTTATGGGTTAAGTTTGTAAACTTAATCCTATTTTGATCTCCAATTGATGCTTGAAAGAAATTGATTGGAGTAGGTAACTAGCTAGATTAATAGCTTCCATTTAGGTTTGATGTCTGTAGTTTAATTCAAAAAAATATTATAGGTAGGATATATTTACCCTAATTATGCTCAAAAGAGAGAATATTGTAAGGTATTGGATTCTTTGTTATGCACATAAATGAGACAGAAAGGAGATTCTATGAACTGATGCTATGAAATCGAAATAATATTATTGTCATTGAAGATGACCATGCCTATCCATGAATGTTTAGCACTATGGCATAACACAATTACCCTTATGTGACATCATTTTCCAATCCTTCTACCCCTAGATTACTTGTTAATTATGTGAATTTTCTGAAATCTTAGTGTAATTGTGACTACTGATACCAAAATCCTTTTGGTAAATTGGTGGAATCATCCACCCTTTGTTCTTGATTTCTATAATTGAATTGATTTATATTCTAAATTTCTTGATATAACTCCTTTCACTATATCAATGGGATTCGACACCGACTCTTAGTTGGGTATTTTTATTGACGATGACCACTTAATCTTGGGATTTGTTTTATAGAGTGGTTTGAGTGTTAACAGATATTGTGGTAGAAATAAACATTAAAGGGTTTGATTCTTGTTTTCTTCTTTTGCAAATTAATTGAATATTATCTTGTTTGTGATATGTGTCTTTGATTGTCTAATTGATTTCACGCTTAAATTGAATTTCAAGGGATTGATCAATCCATGGACTTTCCTATTTATCTTAATCTTACTTGACAGAGAGGATTAAATGTAGGATAGATCGATTAGAACAATTGGAGATTTAGCTAATTGACTAGAATATGTGAGAATCTAGATTGGGGTACAACTCTCATTTTGGTATTTGAGCTAGAAATAGAATAATCCTAGTGTTCCCATATTGGATTGTTTAATTTGTTATACTTGCTAAGTTTGAAAGAATTAGTCAATGTATAGATATAATTGCTTGTGATCGGGAGATGCATGTGAGTACTTGAGAATTATAGGCATGGTTGTCTTACCCATTATTATCGAGATAATTCTTGGTCATTTGTGATGGATCATTTGATAATGAATTAAATCTCCATTCCCTTTTACCTTGAACTCCTTGCTTGAAAATATTTTTTCTCTATCTGTGATGGTTTCCAAAAACATCTTCATATTATAATTGAGTATTTTTTTTATTTGGATTCAAAATTGTAGCCTGTAATTCTTTATCTTTCGAATTACCAACATAGTGTTGGTTATATATTACTAGTGACCATCTACTCATTGATTCATATGATTGTTAATTGAGTTTTATAAAAATATGGCACTGTTTCCGGGAAACATTATGATGTATTGAATTGATTTAGAATTTATAGTTTACTTGTTTCTATCCAATTTGTTAGCATTTGCTTATGTTTTTATTTTTTGTTTTGGTTCTATAGATTCTTATGATGAAACAATTCTTGGTAGTTCCAATCCATGGCTTTGTTGTGAAGGACTTCATGTTGGGGAAGGTCATATGGATGCCTCTCTAGAATAAGATATGTGTAAAGAAATGGGTGTGGTGAGTCAAACTTTGCTCATGAGGTTGTCCCAAAATCTTGAACATGGTGAGAGACTACATAATCTAATGTTTTAAATGGGGGATGATTTTCACATCTTACACCTAACTCAGTGCCATGAAATGATCCAACTTGAGTTTGCAATTGCAACTTTCAAGACCAATATGATAACAAGAAGTGGAGTATGTGATGCTTCTTGTCTAGTGGTAAAAAATAGCGAGTTGGGGTCGGAGTTTCAAGAAAATATGGGTTGTGATAAACATTGATGAAATCTCTGGTATTTTCAAGCCAATCAAGCCAATAACAATCCATGTGTCAAGATCAAGGAAATGATATTAGAATTGCAAGAAAAATTCAAAATATCATTTATGGAAACTCTAGTTAATATAGAAGTGAGAGTGTCACTCACTCAAAGGCCAAGAGTTATGAACTTCAATTTTCTAAATGCCTAGTGTTCTTCTCACTTTTGCTCCATGATTCTCAAATAAAGCATGATGTGAAATTGGGTAAGTAATTCAAGTCTTCAAAATGGAGATATCGAGTGCGATTTTTGATTCTCTCATGTTGTCCCCATACATTTCAATGAATCCTTGATTTGAAGTTGGGGAGGAGATTCATCGCCTCGAAGTGGAAAAATAAAGGGTGATGTATGTGGTATCATGCCGCGATTTTAAATTATGCATTTCATAGGAGGCAACCCATTAGTATCCAAAATTTTGATTATGATTTTAAAAATTTTGAGTTTTACAATTTTAGATTAGAATTTCTTTGGACAAATCCTCATAATATAAAAAATATTTGGAGCTAGTTTTAACAAGTTTGTAGTCAAGAAACTTTAGGGAAAAGATGTTTGTGGTTTCAATGCCTTAAAAATGGGGTTTGAATTACTTTTTGGGAGCGCAAGATCACCAAATGCAACTGTAAGTCACCAAATTGACCAACTACCTTACACAAATTTTAAGAGAAATACATGCAAAAAGCAGTCTCTGATATCGCAAAAGCGATAGGCTAACCGCTAACACGAGTGTCTCTAAGGTGACTATCTACTGCAAAACCGGCCCTCCAGGAATCCCCAACCATTTCAAAGGCAGTTGCTTACTACAAAAGCGATACTTCAGAAGATAGTTGGCGTCGCCTAAAGCGACCTTATATCGCAAAAGTGGACCCCAGATTTCATTGAAATACTCGAACGTGGACAAGACGCCTCTTAAGAGACATTGGCAACTCAAAAGTCCAAATAGGAGATCAAATGGTCAGACAAAAATAAATAGGGTTCTCTGTTGACCTATTTCATTCTATTCCAATTCTTTCAAACCTTGTTGCTCTTCATTTTGAAAGAAAAATCTAGTATATCTTTTACTCTCTCACAATCTTTAAATGGTAAATTCAGTCTTGTCATTCTCTTTTGTTATGGGTATTGTTTGGGTGAAAAAGTTCATAAATTGAGGGTAGTATATTATTTGATCTGTCGAAAGTTGCTTGATAAATGTAAATTGCATGAGTTTGGGTTGAAGTACAACAATTGTAGAAGTCTTGAGTACCAACTCTGTGTTTCAATTATAAGGAAATAGGACGCCGACCAAGTGATTGATAAATTGCTTAAGAGAACTAGAATTTGATCAAAGAAGCTTTTGTGATGAAATGCTTGAATTTTTTTATTGCTTATTGATTGTTATTGGAACTGAACTTGTATGGATTGATTTTTGCATGCAAAATGGAGTGCTAAAAGTTGGATGTTCATGTTGGGACGACAACCCACAAAAGCAAACCTCCAGCACTAAAGTGACCTTTGCTAAAGTGGCCTCACCACGCTTTCTTGTTTCCGACTAACGTCGCCCCTAGTCGCAAATGTGACATCTGCTTAAGCAGCCTCTGGTTCCTTTTGCAACATCAAAGGCCATTTTCTGCCAGTTTTTCAGATTTTCAGCAGGCTTCACTTCTTTCTAGAATTGATTTTTAATGCTTTTGTTTGACACCTACTGATAACGCTCAACTAAACTTCACCCGATTCTAAGTGTAGGCGATCGCAATTAAGTATAAACCCAAAGAAGAGTTGGGGTCGATCCCATAGGGAGTGATACAGTAAAGAATTCGATTACAAAGTGAAATGGTGTTCTAATTGTTTGTAGAAGTAGTTATTATTGAAATAATAAAGCTAAATGGCAATGGAGTGACAATTAATGTCAATTGGGGGGATTAGAGTGAACAATTAGCAACTACGAACAATCCAGACTAAACATGTAGAGAGGAATCCTTGGGAGTGT
Organism: Solanum verrucosum; assembly: GCF_900185275.1. Classification (NCBI taxonomy): domain Eukaryota; kingdom Viridiplantae; phylum Streptophyta; class Magnoliopsida; order Solanales; family Solanaceae; genus Solanum; species Solanum verrucosum. The sequence continues at coordinate 42,134 of NW_026020757.1, forward strand.
GATCAATTGAATGTCAATTTCACTAAATGGGTAATTATTATTTACTATAAATTGTTGAAACTTAGTGGGTAGGCTAGGCTTTAGGCAATATCCATTTCTCAATCAACTATCAGGACTCAAGTGAGTTCTCTCGAACCTCAACAATCATAACACATATAAACAGCACAATACCTCAATCAATCTACTTTTTCAAGCTAGATTAGTAAGATTGAATTTAGACCAAATTTCTCAAGTTAAGTCCATAATAACCCAATCACTACAATCATCAATTAATAGTTTAAACTCTAAAACCTCTTTGTCACGCAAGCTTAGAATGCTAACCTAGAATTGTATTTGCAACTACCATTAATCAATTAAAACTCAACTACTAATTGAACCCACTTCAAATCAACAATTGAATCAATAAATACTAACACCCATAAGCTAATTCAATCACTCAATCACATAATCATACCCTACGAATGGAGGTTTTACCCACACATAATACAGAGAAAGAAATAGTTACGAATTATGTTCTCCATCAGCTTAGGTATGTTCTCCATCAGCTTGGGTATCAATCCACAAGTCTTCAAAGTGCTCGAATTGAATTTAAAATCAAATAAACCCTAAATATCTACTCAAAAAGTCAAAGAACAATTTTAGTGATCAAACATTCAGAACTGGAGAATGTGGGAACTCTCAAAAACATCAGAACTCCTTTTTCTTCTTTTCAAAATTGCATTTATATGTTCCCAGATTTTTAGCTTTGGAACCACTCAGTGGAATAAGTCGAGCTTCGTCGGCGACTCAATGAGTGCTTCTTTTCTTCGCCTTCATTGCTTGGCTTTTCACCACATCTCTTCTGTGACTTTAGCTAATCAAAACAATCATCACCAGTCCTTTCGGCGCTTCGCCGAAACTCCAATCTCATAACCGAGTTGATTTTTTCCATGGGTTGGCCTATTGTAACTTTTAGCAAGCAGAAGAGCCACTCAGCAACTCATCGAGTGGCTTTGGCGAGCATCAACCTTGGTTTTCTTCAGCTTTTTTACTCTTTTTTTCCTGGTAATGTCCTTGTCTTGCTCTTTTGCCTTCATTGCTGCAAATTAATATTTTAACATCAGTTTAAATCATAAAATAGGCATCGATGACACTAAAAATCTAAATATTAATCCCTAAATGAGTCGAAATCCCTAACTCATCAACTACCAATAACACTGCATTGTTAATCACATGTTTCTTACATTTTCATGCTATTGTAATATTTTCAAGTTCTCAAAAAGTAAAGAATGGCGAGGAAAATTATTATTGAAGAAAAATTCAATGGCGACTATAAACGAAATTGATTCATTTATTTTCAAAGTCAGAACATCTACTACAAAATCTAATGAGAAATAAGTTATTTCACAAGGGAGGGATTTCAGTTGAAAAGGTCGCAAAAATTCTTCACGGATTCCATCAAAGACTAGAGGCCACCATATGTATATTTTTTGCACCTAGCCATGAAAGGGGAATGAGCAATGGGATAGGGAATTTTATTCTATCCTCATGGTGACTTACATGACCAACAAGGTGATAAATATTCAGGGAAAAGTTGTTAATTTTGGGACGTAAGGAACAAATGAATCTATTGGTTACAAAATCATGGAATTGAAGACTTCACGACAAAAGATGGTGCTCTGGTCAGTTGGTAAGTCTCGAAGTTATGCCTAGGTAAGAATATACCTTGGGCCACTACAAAATCTGAGATCGCATCCACCGAGTTCATGGCCAAAGCAAGGAATAGGATATCTATTATTTGTAGCGAGCCTCTCTATGTGGGAACACTAGTTGAATTCTTGTGTTGAGAGCACATAGAGTATCTTGCATAGTTGATGATACCCTTATTGAATTTTTGCTGCTTGATCGTTAGTGAATTACGTGAGTTCAAATTCCATTATAGCCCCACTCTCTTGCTTCCTTCATTGATCACTGAACTATGCAAATAGGTTGAAGATGAGGAGTATCTGAGCTACAACTGGGTGAGTCCCAAAATTCCATTTTTGTTTAAATATTCAAGGTGAAGGGACTACCACAAAAACAAGAAGTCGATGATGGTTCCAGGTAAGGCATTGAGTATTGAGGTTGGCTCTTCTAAACCATCAGTGGTGGGACTAGGTGAGTGAAAGAGTTGGTTATTAAACTGTCTCAAGGGCTTGGTGAGTAATCTGAACGACCAAATTCTTCTGTCCAATAAAATGAGTTTGATGTGTTATTGGAATATCAAAGGAAACAAAAAGTTCCTCTATCGAGTTTTGATAATGCATACAATGATCTCACCAAGTCACATTGTGAGTTGAGTCATTCCCACGACAAGATGAAGAATAGGGAAAAAATAGAGATAAATTTTTCACCTAGATTTTGAAAGGGTTATGGAATATCCTTAAAGTCAATCATCCACTTCCCTCACCGAGACCGGATGAGAATGTCGATGTACCAGCCTAGTGGTCTGCATATAATTATGCTAATAAGAGTGAGGCCACCAAGAGTGAGTACAGTGATTGATGTAGTCCGGGGAGACCCTTGTATTCTCTTTATGATATCATATCTATACTATGAGGACACAATACCATTTTTATTTGGGGGGCTCCCCTGATGGTGCTTTTGATGTTTTTGTCTTATTGTTGGATTGATATTTTGGATTTGGATTATTTGTGTGCCCTTGTCGGGCCTTGATTATTATGGAGTTGTGCATGTGATGGACATTTTTATACTGTGTTGGATTAGTTATTTATTGTTTTTGTTTTATGTTAGTTTTACATTTCTTTTGTTAGCTTCTTTGTGATGATGTTGTTGAGTCACGATGCCCAATGATAGATTGAGTGACAACTTTCTTATGGGCAAATCATTCTTTTTTAATTATTGTTCTTCTTGTGTGCATGGTGAATTTTGAGTAATTGTTGCATTCTTTTGAGCAGGAGATGTTTGAGTACCCAGAGTTAGTGTGAATTGGGGTTGTCCTCGCTGAACTCTGAGTAGCCGGAAAATGTTGCCCATAGTGAAGTCTGAGTAGACGGTTGTTGTTGTCATGGTGAAGTATGAGTAGCCGTTTGTTGTTGTCATGGTAAAGCTTGAGTAACTATGATATTCTTGACCTTGTAGGAGCTTTAATGTGAGATTGTGACTTGTTTAGTATTACTAGATATAGTCAAGCATTGTGAATCCTATGAGTATACCCTTCCTAAATTTATTGTGAAAGGAGATATTTGGAATTGCATGATGTTGTGACAATGGTTTGACTCTTTTAAAGACTCCTTACTCATTAGGAGGTAAGTGTGAAAAATGGCTCATTTGTTCTTGTCTAGGAAGTGATTGAGCCGTCTAGAATAGTTTGCATGTCATGTGTGGTGAGTTGTTGAATAATTCCTTCTGTTCACTTGTGCTAGCTAGAACTTGCCCGGTTTGTCTTGATTGCCTTTGTTTGGAGAAGTGACCGTAGGTTTTCTTTCTAATTTTTGGAAGTCCCATGACTTAAAAAGACTATTCTTCAACTAAATATATTTGTAGTTGAACCCTTTGAGCTTAATATCATTTCCTTTGCAACCTTGTTACAAGACTTTTCCGTTCTGAAAAATTAATCCTCTTTTGAATCCATACCTCCTTGAACTTTAAAATTATGAAAATTACGGCTAAAAGCCTACGTTGAGGGTGGTGGTGTAAATCCATATGAGAGATGCTAATCACACGAGGGCTTGAAATTGAAAAATGAGAAAATGAATCAAAGAAAGGAAGAAAAAGTGCTAAATGAAGAAAATCTTTAAGAGAATAAAATAAAATGAATCCTCCAAGATTTAAATTGTTGCATGTGGAGAATCGTATGTAAAATAAGAAAAAGTGTGCAATGGATTGAAAAATGAAGAAAAGTGGTGAGGAGAAAAATGGAAAGTTATTGTGTGTAGTATTCAAGGAAGGTGTATTCACTTTTATCCAAATGTTATCCTAACCTTTCCTAAGCCTACATTATAATCTTGATAAAAGTTCTTTGTGATCTCCGACCCAATACTTTTGATCCAATGATGATTCAAAATAAGGGCAAGCCTATGATGTGATATTTGTGTTCATGAGATGCTTTTTGAGTGTTTGTGCATTTGTCCCATGTCTTGATATTACTTTGTGAGTTTTTTGAGATATTATTAGAATATATTGATGAAATTGACAGATTCATAAATTGACTCAAGGGAGACTATTTGATTGACTAGTGGTTGTGAGTCACTTCTTGAGAATTAGTGTTGTCCCTTGATCATTCTTAAAAATTCATGGTGTTTTTGGATGTGTGCCTGAAATCGAGGGAATGTGTTGAATAGAAAGTAACGTGCTTGCTTGCTAACTGTAAGTATCAACCAAAGTCATGGTCATGGTTCTTAGTTAATATGGAACGTTATGTTCTTAAATTGATTGCATCTTGTGGTCTTGATTTTGTTTTTATTGAGGACAAGCAATGTTTTTAAACTGTGGGGTGTTGATGAGTCGGATGTCACGCCCCATTTTTCTCAAAATGGATTTGCAACAACGTGAAAAATCTTTATGGATTATTAAAAGAGAATAGTCGCCACCTAACGAATTGAAGGCGCGCTAGGGCACCATTATATACTAATTACAAAAAATAATAAATTAAAAGGTCAAAAGAATTATAGACCAGGTAAGGGTTCATGTTGCCTCAAAAGGAAGGTGTTAAGCACCTCTCAAGGTCCACAAAGGTGGGTCTCAACCGAATATTGTGAATCATGTTGGGTTAAGTGATAAAACGAAAGGACATTAATTTATTAAGCTAAGAAAACTACTTTAACATAAAATATATAAAAATCATTCTTAATTTTAAGACAAGTTAATAAATTAAGCATGAATAGATTATTATTTAATTAATACAAATCTAGGTGATAAGATGATTAGAAATGCAAACTTATTATTTCTTTAGCAAGTAAATTAAATCTAATCATGTGAAACCGGTAACTAATTAAAACAAAGTCTAAAGAAGTAGATGAGTTGATATGCAAGTTATAAGGGAAAATGGTCTGAAATATATCCAAATTTTGACCGAAATTGATATAACAATACCGAACTTTGGAAAGGACCTTTTACCCCCTGCACTATTTAAGATTGTAGTTTAAAGGTATATATGTGCTCACGTTAACATCATAAATATTGTATCATTATAAATAGTAACGTGTCCACGTGGGCACATATATACCTTAAAATACACTATTATATAGTGCAAAGGGGTGAAAGGTCCTCCATAAAGTTTTGTATCGTAAAAGCAATTTCGACCAAAGTTGGAGTATTTTTCAGACCATTTTCCCGAGTTATAAATATCGATGCATATAAAGCTTGTGAATTCACCCAATTCATTAATTCAATCAAGCAAAACAATATCTCCAAACAACAAATACAGAAACAAGATACTTGCAATAATAACAATAAAAGAAGGAGTGACTGACCTGATCGCTTCAAATAAAAAGCTTAAAGTATTTATATAGTTTAAATAAAAAAGAAAACTTAATCCAAAAAGAATAACGATAAAGAGAAGAGAGGATAGAAGAACTAACATGATTGCTTCCAAATCAAATGCCTAAAATATATCGTGCAACATTAAAATTTAAATAAATTAACAACACATAAAGTTAAAGTTGAAAGAGAGAGTGTGTGATCATGATATGACAAGATTGAAAACGGGCCTAGTGTGATGTTACTCCCTCTATTTCATTTTTTTTATGATCGACTCTTTTAAAAGCCTTAAGACAAGACGAAAAGAATTGTTAAAGAAAATATTTAAGAGTGTTAAATAAGAAATTTTAGTATTTAAAACTCATGTGAAGCTAAAATGTTAATATATTATGATGTTAAGATTATATAAAAGTATGTTGATAATTTAATAATAAAAGTTGTCAAATATTTGAGATTTTTAAAAAGGGTGACATATAAAATTGGAAAAGGATGGAGTAACAAGGTGCTTTATTTTTTTTTAAGAAATATATTTGCTACATACAAGAAGGCAGCTATAGCACTTCCTTTCCATCATTTTCAAAAACGTACCTGATGCCCCAATTGGATGCGCAATTCCACCTAAACTCGTCTTCATTTTGACTCGTCCAATGCCATGGTTGAACTCAAAGTGATGTAAATATAAAATTATTTAAAGAGGTAAGAGTATGTTTGTTCTTAAAGTTAAACTAATTAAAAGAAAATTAAATTAATAAGGAAGAAATATTATTGATCGAAGTAAGCATATATGTTGACTAACGAGACAAGATATTAAAATAGATTATGACGTAGTTAACTGAAACATACTTTGGGTGATTATTCTATAAAAACTCATTAGTTATGTTAGTGCTAGGTTTTTGTGAAATGTCTTGAACGTATCTTGTGAAATGTGAATCTCATTTAAAGGTTGGGTAACTCTAAGCTAATCAATTTTCCCTACATTGATATTTAAATGGTATTATAAAAATAATATCAACTAACTAGAAAGTTATATAAAAGTTAGTGAATCACTGCAACATGACATTGATATCCATGCCTAATTAAAAAAAAAATCACTTTAAATAGTTGGTCAGTTTTGATAACACTAAAAAATGTAAAAGACTTTATTAAAAGTACTAGCATAACTACATGATTAAAACAACAACAGCAACAACAACAAACTTAAGGTAATTTTTATAAGCGGGATTTGAGGAGGGGTAGAGCATACGCAGATCAAATTTGTAACTCCTAGAGATAGAGAAGTGGTTTCTAATAGACACCGAATTTAAAATTAAGCATATTCAAGCAAGTAGGAAAAAGAAAAAAAACCGAAAAAAAAAGGTTGTAACAATAACAAAATAGTACAAATATATGATTAAGAACTAAAATTAATCAGATAGTTTTGTTAGGAAACGCAAAATCTAACACAAATAAAGAAGCATATATATGAATAATTTAATAAACAGTTGCACATTATTTTAATAGACCATTATTTGTTACTCGAGAATAGCCCTTTTCATTGTATTTCATTGTTTTGTTTTGTTTATTATATTTGAATTGTATTAAATAACTTCTTATTTTGGTTTAGTAGTATGTATATAGTATTATGTGTTATTGTTTTTGAATTGTGGCGTATTTTACTCTACTTCTCCCCCGGAACGATTTTGATTGGTTGGAATGATTAAAAAGCATGCACACTAATTATGAGTATGCGAATATCGATCATGATAAATACTGAGGTCTTGGATAGTGCTTTTTATGAGAAGTGTGTTTGAGTTGATATTTCGAGGAAATTCAAATTGCATGACTCTTGCGTGAGCTTCTAGTATCTCTTTGTGACTAATTGTGAAACTTGCAATGACCATTGCACACAAGCTTAAGTTTGTAGAATTATGCTCAATAATTGTGTTTGAAGTACCTTGTGTGATAAGGATTACTTGGAAGACATTTGTGTGGATTCCTAGAATTTTCCTTGTTAGTACGTTTATATAAATTTGGCGAATGCAAGAAATGATCTTAGGCATAAGTTTTAAGAGTGATCCCAATTTTCATACCAACATTGTAACTACCTCGTGAGGTGTGTACCCATATTGAAAACAATTGAGGCCTAATCCATTTGTTGGAAAATTTGTTGAAACATCTTGGCCTATAAATGTCATTCCCTTCTCACCCAAGAAAATCTTTTTTGAACCTTTGGTTTGTATGAATAGTCAACTTAGGCTAAAACCCTAAGTTGGATTGTAGTAAAGAAGGAGAAAACAATCTGAGTGAAAAAGAAGTGTGAGACTCATCATTGGTTTTTTGTGGCAACAAAATGGAAACAATTGATGTTTTGATATGTTGTTGTTGTTAGAGTGTATTGAATAAAGGGGTTCTCAAAGAGTAGAATGAGCAAAGAATGTTGTGAATCAAATATGGATTGAGTCACTATGTCAAAATAAGGAAAAAAATGAAAACAGGGG